>NW_028317864.1:2587500-2887500 GCF_062004578.1 Staurois parvus
TGTCACATGCTTGCTGTTCCCGGCTGGCCCCGCCCCATACCTATATAAGAAATGTCAGACTGTCTCCTGTATTAAGTTAGTTAGCCTCAGTGGAAAGACAGGCTGACAATTCCTACATAGGTAAGGGGCAGGGATGATGTCCCCGGCTGGCCCCGCCCCATACCTATATAAGAAATGTCAGCTAGCCTTTTCTTCACAAGGCTGGAAGCCTCGGACGGGAGCGGAACTTTTTTTATTTTTCTTTTTTCGGGTCCCTGCCGCCTCCACCGTGATTGACGTTGGATCTACTTCGGGGGACATTGTTTTAATAAAGGACTTGTCAAAGACCCTGTACTGTGTTCTTTTTACACCACACTTAGTTATTTTGTGAATGAGTCTGCGGGACCATGTACCGCAGACTCATTCACGTAGGGGGGGCCGGGATCTGGGGGCCCCCTTGTTAAAGGGGGCTTCCAGATTCTGATAAGCCCCCCGCCTGCAGACCCCCACAACCACCGGCCAGGGTTGTGGGGAAGAGGCCCTTGTCCTCATCAACATGGGGACAAGATGCTTTGGGGGGGAGCCCCCCTGCCCCAAAGCACCCCCCCATGTTGAGAGCATGTGGCCGGTATGGTTCAGGAGGGGGGGCGCTTGCTCGTCCCCCCCCTTTCCTGACCTGCCCGGCTGCATGCTCAGATAAGGGTCTGGTATGGATATTGAGGGGGACCCACGCTGTTTTTTTTTTTTTAAATTCAGCGTGGAGTTCCCCCTTAATATCCATACCAGACCTGAAGGGCTTGGTATGGATGAGAGGGGGGACCCCACGCAGTTTTTTTTATTATTTATTTAATTCACGGAAATAATTTAAAATTCAGCTGTCAGTGGGAAACCCTGATGACAGCTGAAACATTCCTTCTGTCCCTGCAGAGAGCTGCGCTATTATATTTGACATTAAGAAGTGTAAAGGTTGCAACATTGTATCTATTTGTATCCATTTCGGATATAGATGTTTTTATTCGGATACAAATAGATACAATGTTGCAACCTTTATACTTTTTAATGTCAAATATAATAGCGCAGCTCTCTGCAGGGACAGAAGTAATTACTTTGCTATTATATTTGCCGGCCGTAGACAGGGCGAAAATCGAACAATTTTTTTACCATTGGTGGTAACGTGGGCCCATTGAACAACCGATTTTTTTTTTTTTTTTTTTTTTTTTTTATAAACGGTCAGTTTTCGCCCCATCTATGGCCTGCATTTTTCTTTTTCTTCTTTTTCTTCTTCTTTTTTTTTATTCCTTTTTCATTTTCTTCTTCTTTTTCTTGCAGGTCATGGCTCATGTGCAGATTTTTTATCTGTTAAAAGATCAGCCAATTTGCCGATCATTGCAGCTAAAATCGGCCGATCTGCAAAATCGACCGATTGTTATCCAAATTTACCAATTAAAAAAAGTGGCAAAATCCCCAAAAATGGCTGACCAATTAACCCACTAACGGCCTGAAAATCAGCCGATTTTTTTTCCGGACGATTTTAGACCCATCTAAAGCAGGCCATAGATGGGTCTAAAATCGGCCGATTTTTCTGCCGAAAAAAAAATCGAACGATTTTCGGGCCGTTAGTGGGTTAATTGGTAAGCCGTTTTTCGGGATTTTGGCACTTTTTTTTATCAGTAAATTTGGGGAAAAAAATTTCCAACTTTACTGATAAACAAAATATGCTAAAATCCCAAAAAATGGCCGACCAATTATCCCACTAACGGTAGAGGCCCTTTCCCCATTAACATGGGGACAAGGTGCTTTGGGGGGGAGCCCCCCTGCCCCAAAGCACCCCCCCATGTTGAGGGCATGTGGCCTGGTATGGTTCAGGAGGGGGGGCGCTCGCTCGCCCCCCCCCCCCTTTCCTGACCTGCCGGGCTGCATGCTCGGATAAGGGTCTGGTATGGATTTTGGGGGGATCCCCAAGCTGTTTTTTATTTAATTTCGGCGTGGAGTTACCCATTAATATCCATACCAGACCCGAAGGGCTTGGTGTGGATGGGAGGGGGGACCCCATGCCGTTTTTTATTTATTATGGTGCTGGTTTTTAAATGTAATTCTCCCTTTTATTTTTCCTTCACTATAGCTCAGAAATTCACCTGTCACTTCCCCCAGCTAAAAGAGAAAGTTTTCTTGGAATTTATATCCCTAAAGGAAACAATGTTTACTTTGAGTTTATTTAAAGATACAAAGTTTTCTGTAACTTTGGGGAAAGTGACTTCTAAGCTTGTGAACTATAGTGAAGAAAAAAAAAAGGCTGGCATTTGCATTTGAAAATTCAATTGTGTTTTGCATTGCGATTTTCTATTGTAGTCTATATGTGAAATCGCTACAAAATGCTGAAAAAGTTAGATGAGAACTACTTTTGAAATTGTGCTGCAGCAAATCGCTTACGTTAAGACACTCACATCCACATTCATTAGATCGGATATCAGGTACAATTTCAATGCCCAAATCGCACCTGAAATTGTGCACCCTGGATGCGACTTGGCATGCGATTTGCATGGCATGCGACTTTAAAATTGTATGCCAAGTCGCACCCTATTGTCTGCTATTAGAGCAGTCACATGGGTGCGTTTCTGACACTGATTTCTAAAGTAGTACATGTACTACTTTTGTGACGATTTGCATAGATATCTGTGTCAGATGTCTTGCAAATCACAAGGAAATTAGCATCTTCACTGTACGTCGCACAATTTCTAAATCGGCTTTGATGTGACCACGGTGTAAGGCCTTTTTATGTTTGATTTCCTGAGTGTTTTTCCGATTTATGGGAAATGCCGCATACTAGCAAAAGTGAATTCAGCTCTAACCACTAAACCACTGTGGGAGACATAGTTTGAGATCAAATGATATAGACTACTAAAATGGTATTACACAAGATAAATATAACCACAAACAGTAGTGCATGAACTCGTGAAAGGTCATCCACCCCTGTGAAAGTGTACTACACTATTAAGCACCTTTCTGGCTCCTGTGGCTGAGCTAATTCCTCCCCAGGACCATTTGGGCACCCACACGGATGGATGGATGGATGGAGCTGGATGACTAACCCATAGCTGCCAGCATACCGCTGCACCCCCAGATGTGTATAACCCATGCGCATTAATACTTTTGTTCTGGTGAGTGTAGACCAGTCCCAAGGGTGGTTTACCTTTCACGAGTTCATGCACTACTGTCCGTCACGGAGAGACCACACGTGCCATTCATAGGCACTCTCTGAGTTGGTACTCTGACATGAAGGACATTCCATTATTCAGGAATGATTATATGAACTTATTTTAGCACCATTTACCATTTTACATCATTATTGCAATTCTTTGCACTTTTTGGTTTTTACATGCGTTCATTATTGATCACATGCATTTATAGCGCTGCACTTGTCTTTAACATAGAATAGTTACGTGATTAAAGAGAATGAAGATATATAATTATCTTGGGATTTGAGATATAAGTGTGAAAATGTATAACATTTGAAAATAGAATGTATGAAACTAATGAAACTAAATGCATTAGTTTCCTGATCATTTTGGAGAAACAGCAAAAAAAAAAAAAAATTCTAATATAGGTGTACTATTTGTTATTCTAAAGATTCTCTTTTGCTAAGACAAATCTAGCGAACATATCCGGTATTGCACCTAAAAATGTGCCAGACCTGATTCCACATTTACTAATAGCAAAGTAGACGTTGGTTAATGAGATTGCTAGACGCCGCTCAGAAGACTGACAGGTCTTGATTGATTTAACTGAGTCTGCCTGAATGGTCAGAGTCTGATAGTAGACTCACGTCTTAGTGAATCAGGGCCTATGTGACGGGCAACTTGAAGCATCACTCTGAGGAGAACCGTGGTTGTCCAAGAGTGGAGTGTGGTGGGGTGGAGGATACGATGGACCATTTTATGCTTCAGTGCCCCTTCAATATAGAAGTCTACAAGCTGGAGGGTGGGGCTCTGGGTATCCCTTTCCTTTCCCGCTAAAGTTATGCGGAATGGTCTTACGGAGCCTTTCAGACTCACTGGGATTTTGATTTCGAAATACTTGTTCTAGTTAGCTTAGTAGTCCGTTACGACGTGTGGAATTCACGGTGTCAGGTCTCCATTTGCAAAAAAAGTCCTTTTTTTGATGCACAACAATCTGGACGAGGTTAAGAAGATTCAGGGTCTTGAGAAGGACAGGTGGCAGTCGGGGGCCTGGACAAAGGCGTGGAGGAATGTCAGGTCCCCGTAGTTGCTGTCTGTCAGTCTCTGGATGTGTGGCTTCTCTTTCTGTCTTTTCATGTCCCCTAGATTTTTGTAAGATCAGATTTTTGAAAAAAGGCTGTGTTTAGGTTACAGTTTCTTGAAATATATATATATATATATATAATATTTATTTATATTTATTCTGTATATATGTAAATATATATGTTTTTATTATGTTGTTCATTTGTAAGATTTTTAATAAACAAAAATTTACAAACAATTGAACTTCAAAGATTTTAGCTTAGAAGATTCATAAATGTGGAGGAAAAACCTAATACTGTCTTTTATTAAAAATGTTCCCTCTCACCTCCTCCTACCTATTCTGCTTAAGCCTGTATAAAAAATATCTGTGCACTTACCCTTTCTTTTTTTTTTGCAGTCTGGTATGTTTATGTGATCCCACAGCTCTGGCTCCCCTGTGTCAGTGAGTAGCTGCTGCAGGGGAGAGGATTGAGCACCAACAATGGCTGAGCCATGGAAGCCTGGGGGCTCACAGAATTCTCAGCCATTGCTGAGTGCTCCCTAGGCTAAAGCTGCAGGATCCCATGACCGAACCAGATTAAAAATAGGTAAGTACAAAGATCTTTTTAACACAAGATAGGCAGGATAGATAGGAGGAGGGGGGAGGGAAAATTTATAAGAATAATTAGACTTGGGCTTTTTGTTTCATTTAATAGGGCTTTCAAATAAGTGTTCAAATAAATTTAGACATGTGTTTAAATCTCCTTTGCCTCTGAAGCCTGATTTGCATTTGGATTGTGCTAAGGAATCCATGCAAAACCTTATTTCTGCATGTTTTAACCAAATCGCTTGACAACAAGATCACGTGCATTGCATGCAGTTGCGGGGCGTTTGTGGTGCTTTCCAGTTACTTCAATTTGTAGCATTGAGCAGGCTTGCCACCCACCTATCGCTACATATCAGGTGAACATTGCTGTGGGTGTGAAGCGAAGCATTGTGGCCATGCCATGTAAAAATCCCTGTCCGCTGCCTATTGCAGCTTAAGGGGGGCAGGTGGCAAAAACGTGGCTCAACCACATATATCCCCTACCCCCCCCACAAGTCTAAACAAAGAGATACAATAAAAAAAAGACACAAGCGGATAGTATTCACAACTCTTTACAAAATATACATTATCAAGGTATTGGAAAAGTACATTAGGCAGGGAAAAATAAAAAGAAACACTCTTGATTTCTAATCCATCCTGTGTGCCATTACAGTACAACACAGAGTGGCTCACACAATGGCTCGGTACGTACTAGTAAAATCAATGCTCCAAAGAGCTTACACTCTAAACAGATTTCAAGATAAAATGACAACATAGAAAATATATTAAGTAAGCGAAGGCACTTAGAGGTAACACTAATGGGCTCATTCAGTAAGGCAAAGAATGATTTGCAGCGTGAACCAGAATTAATTTTTACTGACATGATTTCTGTTAGCTAACTTGCGATTGGTTAATGCATGCCACCATTGTTCTTTGCACTGTTTTACTGAATGGGCCTGTAACTCTTCTTGATATCAGCGGTTCACATCAAGGCCCAACTGTAAGTGTATTCAAGGACTATGGGCCTCATTTCTGAAGGTGTAGAAGAACTGTCTTTGGTGCCCTATAATGAACCAATCTGGTTGTTGCGGGGCTTCTACAAGCAGTTTTATTGCAGGCAAGAGTCATATTTATGAAGCAGAAAATAATCACTTTACCATTAACCTGGAGGGTCACCGCATCTATAAGGCTACCTTCACACTGAGGAGTTTTTGAAGCATTTTTGCGTTAAAAAAAGGGTCTGAAAAGCTCCAGAAAACTGCTTCCCTATGTACGTGAATGTATATCTATGTATGTTTTCACACTGAGGCGTCGTGCTTCCGGTGCGGTGTAAAAACTTCTTTAGGGCATGTTTGGAGAGGTTAAAAAAACACACCAAAAATGCCTCTTCTCATTGAAATCAATGGAAAACACCTGAAAAGTGCCTCACAAACACCTCTGAGATGTGTTTTTGGTGCAGTTTTTAAGTCACGTGTCCTTTAAAAAATAATGCTCAGAAAGCAAGGCAAAAACGCGGTAAAAACACCTATTTTTTTTTGGAGCAAATCAGTGTGAAAATAGCCTAAGACATCTGCACTGGCTTAAGCGATGACGTAAAGTGATATTAAACCCTCACTCATTTAAAGCTGAATTCCAGGAATTCAGCCACTTTGTAAAAAGTAAAGAGTTAAGTCTAAGGAGGTGCATAACATCTCCTGGGCTTATCGCTATTTTTTAGACAGACATCTGACAGATTATTGCTCTGCTGGAAATTACATCCGAGAGCTGTAAGAGAGGAGAAAGACACACAGATCATCTATGCCCACTCATCCCTTCTGCTGCCCATTCACAGAAGCCTTTGCATTTTGTGCATGTGTTCTCATAATACCAAGGCTTCTGTGACTGGGTAGAAAGGATGGGCATAGCAGCTGCAGTGACTCTCCTGTTTAAGATGCATAGCTAAGAAGGATCAGCGTTGGGCTCCTGGAACTACAGACAGGAGTAAAGTTGTCAGATATAAATAATAGAGCTCAGCCCAGGAGGTGTCATGCACATTGCTGGACTTATTTCACTGCTTGCCTTCATTTTCTCCTGGAATTCAGCTTTAGAGGATAAATACACCTTTCATAACATGTTACACCCATATTCAGCATACAACATGTTATGATTGGATAGCCCCCCCCCCCCCCCCATCACTGTTGTGACTGCTAGTGAGGAATCCTCTCCTCTTCCCTTTGTGGCTGTTTTCAGTGAACTACCACAGCGCTGTTGTAGTTCATTGAACCTTCCTGTCAGTAAGGATCTCTTTGCCCGTACAGGATGGCAGGTCAGGGGGAGACCTGCATGGCACCAGCAATCTGCTGATCGCTGGTGCAATGCTTTATGAAGGCTCCACAAACAAAAAAATAATAAATGCACTTTTACCTGCAAAAAATTATGCATTCATTATTTTTTGTTAAAAGGTGAACTTATCCTTTAAAATGATATTAAGGTTCGCTTTAAAAAAAAAAAAAGAAACATGTCATACATACCTGCTTTTGCAATGGGTTTGCACAGATCCTTCTTTTATCAGGTCCCCCACAGGCGCTCCTGGTTCCTCCCCCTTGACCAGTGCGCCCCCATAGCAAGCCTCTTGCTATGGGGGCACTGGTGCATGCTCTCTCTTTAGGCCGGCTCTATGCCTCCATAAGATAGATAGAGCCATGGCTCAGCCCCGCCTCCTTGGCTGTGATTGACAGCTAATGAAGAGAGGGAATCCCAGGACAGCTGAGGCTCTTGTGCACATCGCTGGATTGAGAGGGAGCTCAGGTGAGTATAAGGGGGTGTTATTGGGGGGGGGAGCAGCACACAGAAGGTTTTTTTACCTTCATGTACAGAATGAATGTAGATAAAAAAAACTTTGAGCCTTTACAACCACTTTCAACAGATGATTTAATCACTACTGAGTATGCAGCTTCTTTATCTTTTAATCCTTTCCTATGTTACAGGTTAAGCTGCATGACCACTGTCCCAGATTTCCAGGGTGGCTCCTTTCTCTTGCGAAATCCTATGGATTTCCACCCTTGCTTGCAGGACTAGAGTTGTGTCTCCCTATACTGTGTGCATCAATAGAAACACACAGCCCCATAGCCTAGGATGGCAAGACATTGCCATGGCTAACAGACTGACTCCAGACTGCACTGTCTACTGTTAACTCTTTCCTGTGAAGACTGGAAGTTCAGAGAAGCAGCAATAAGAGAGCAGGAGCCAGCAGCATTGATAGTTATAAACTGCAAGAGCTGGGGTAAGAATTTGAACAAAAATTGTAGTGGGGAATGTTTAGTTTATTGTGTTCAGTGTGTTAAGTAAAAAATGTGTGTGCAAGGTGGGGGTGTGGGGGGTGGGGGGTGGTAATACTAATTTAATTGAGGAACATTAGGCAGCTGTTTGCTGAACATCTAGATTTCTTGTTCATTAATGGCATGCCCAGGAATTTTAAGGTGTCATGAAGATTCACCATTTTTAGAAGATTCCAAGACACTACAAGACATTTGTAGTTGTATTGGTTTGGATCGAACAATTATTCTTGATAAATACGCCTTGTTTGATCAGTGAATTCCTATTCTGCTTTGTACTAACAGTGCATATCCATCACGCTGCTGTGTCCTATATGGATGTAGTGGCTGGTGGGAGGAACCACAGAGTGCAGAGGAGCATCTGACAAAGTTTTGGAAGAAAGTTAAAATTCTCCCTTGCAGTGAGGCTGCTGCAGCACAAGTTAATGTTTTTGTTCATATCCAGGAGACCAGGAAAAGCAGTTGTAAGTACCTGATGTAGCCTCTTCTCCCCTAATGATCCAGCATTGGGATGCCTACTGATGCAGACCGATGCAGAGCCTATAGGCATGCATTGGATGTGACTATGCAGAATGGTCTACTATTGTATAGTGGAGTGCTGTCTGCCGAATGCGGAGGATCAGGTATGTAAAACTACTTTTCTCATCTTCTAGACCAGGGGTCTCCAAACTTTCTAAATGAAGGGCCAGTTTACTGTTCTTCAAACTTTGACAGGACTGTGGCCAGCAGGAGTAGAAAATGTAATTGTGTCAGTGGGAGTTAACAGTGTCCCATCTTTGGTGTCAGTGGGAGGGTATACTGCCTCATCGTTGGTGTCAGGTGAAAATAGTACCCCATCATTGGTGTCAGGTGGAGGAATAGTGCTCCATTGTTGGTGTCAGTGGGAGGAATAGTGCTCCATCATTGGTGTCAGTGGGAGGAATAGTGCCCTATCATTGGTAGCACTGGGAGGAATAGTGCCTCATCGTTGGTGCCAGTGGGAGTAAAAGTGCCCCATCATTGGTATCACTGAGAGGAATAGTGCCCCACCGTTGATGTCAGTGGGAGGAATAGTGCCCCTTTGTTGGTATCAGTGGGAGGAATAGTGCCCCTTTGTTGGTGTCAGTGGAAGGAATAGTGTCTGATCATTGATGTCAGTGGGAGGAATAGTGCCCCTTTGTTGGTGTCAGTGGAAGGAATAGTGTCTGATCATTGATGTCAGTGGGAGGAATAGTGCCCCTTTGTTGGTGTCAGTGGAAGGAATAGTGTCTGATCATTGATGTCAGTGAGAGGAATAGTGCCCCTTTGTTGGTGTCAGTGGAAGGAATAGTGTCTGATCACTGATGTCAGTGAGAGGAATAGCGTCCCATCATTGGTGTCAGTAGTAGAAATTACACCACATTGTTAAATATCAGTGGGAGGAATTGTGCCCCAAGGGCCAGATAAAAATCAAGCAAAGGGCCACATTCGGCCCCAGGGCCACAGTTTGGAGACCACTGCTCTAGACCTAAACAAGCAATTAACCCTTGCAGTACGGTGGATACCCTAACGCAAGGGAGGCGTTTCGCTTTTCCTAGAGTTGGACTTTAAGGACTCATTCACACTATATGTGACGAATGGTGATTTTCTGCACACGCTCAGTGCCAGTAACGGCAAAGGCAGATAGAAGACAACTGCGACAGCCCTTGTCACCACTCTGAAAAGCAATCCATGGTGAATTGCTTTACAGATGGTAGCTGACAGGCGACTCACCACATAGAAAACAACTCTGACAGCCCTTGTCACCACTCTGAAAAGAAATCCGTGGTGGATTGCTTTTCAGATGGTAGCTGACAGGTGGCTTACCACCTGTTTTGACCGTTAAAAGCTCACACCACCATTTCAAAACTGTGTGTATTGCATGTGGTTACAGGGAGAATAAAGTGCAGACCCGTTTATTTGAATGGGTCATGTTCAGCATGTGGTACTAGCCGCCAAACGTGACACGAGGAGGGGGGGGGGGGGGTGACATTTTTGCCTACAACCTCTTCTGGCTGCTGTGTTGGATTTTCTATTGTCCCTCTCTGTGGGGAGGGACAATAAAACTCTGGCTCAACCATCTATTTTTACCTCCTCTCAGCAACAGGTTTAAATGTGCCCAGGCTCATTAACACTGGTGACTAGGGGGTTGTAAAAGGGGGTGGTTGTTCTATGGATTTACTCTCCTCCTCAGGGGCAGACTGACCATTTGGAAACTCGGGCACTGCCTGAGGGCCAGGGGTCAGTAGGGGGCCCCATGAGATGCCCCTGGTACCTTTTTCATAGGCTTTTTTGAGTTTAGGCAAGGGCACAGGGGGCCCATGATCCTCTATTGCCCGGGGGGCCCATGAGTTGTCAGTCTGCCCCTGGTTCTCCTACAGAAGGGCATGCAGCCAGAGCTGTACACCTGCCACAACTGCAACGGTAACACGGCTGAACATGACCCATGTAGGTGTATGGGGACGTGCTGCAACTGCGTGCAATGAAGTGGCATGGTGGTTCAGCCTTTTTTAGGCTAATAACAAGTAATTAGAAGAGGACATATCATGTCCTTACCATCTATCATACACCCTCTGAAAAGTGATCCACTGTGGATCGCTTTTCAGAGGGATGGCACACCAGAATGGGCCCCTATTGTCTCCCGTGGTATGTCTTCTAACCACACCTGTAATATGTATGCCGTCTGTAACAATAGCTTTCACCAGTTGTGATCAGCACTGTAAATCATATTAGTTAGGTAAGGGTTACTGTATTTTGCATATTTTCTGTATTAATTGGGCTGGTAAGGTGTCCATATCTTTAAAGCTTGACCATTATATATCACAGCAATGGCCACCATATTACCGGTCATATGTATAAAAAAGCATTTTCACTGTGCCCAGCAACCAATCAGATCTTGACATTCATTTTCCAAATCTATTCAGATCCTTTGATTTCAGACACTTTTTCTACAGAAGGGCCCATAATGTGTCACTGAATCATCTTCCATGTAATAAATAGTAGAAGCTCTATAGGACAGTCCAAGAAAAAAAAAAAAAAAGGTTGGTCGATAAAATACAGAAAGAAGAGGAGGTGTGAGAGTGAGAACCGTCCTCTCAAGGCACTTTGTTTGCTGGAGAATGTCCTTTGTAGCAGTGCTTGGAATAACGCTTGGCTTTGTAAGCAGGAAGATAGTGCAGGCTTCCATCTTGTCGTTTCATGGAAGGCTGCTGATGTCTCTCCGAGGTGGTGGGCCCACGGGCCTTTCAGGGGTCTCATTGGCCTTTCCTTCGAACATCATGATGCTGCAAATAGAAAGCAAAGGGTTAATGACTGGGGTTTATACACTGCAGTCTACATTATCAAACTAGGGATGAGCTCAGGAGTGTTCAGATTCTAGTCCAAACCCACCTGAGTAGTCCCGCTAGATAGGCATCACTGTATTGGGCCAATCATAAGTGGTCAAGGCAATCCTGGCTTTATAGTCACACAAAAACCGATAAGTCTTTATGACCACTGATAGGTTAAATGAGTAACACTGAGGATCTCATTACAATGGCATCTGAAAGTAGGTGGGATATATTAGGCATAAAGTGAACATGTTGTCCCTGAAGTTGGTGTGATGAAAGCAGAAAAAATAGGCAAATGTAAGGATTTGAGAGACTTTGGCAACGGCCAAATTGTAATGACTAGTCAGAGTCAGAGCATCTCCGAAACTACAGCTCTTGTGGGATGTTCCTGGTCTGCAATGGTCAGGACTGACCAAAAGTGGTCTAAGGAAGGAAAACCAGCAACACGGTCATGGGCAACCAAGGCTCATTGATGCACGCGGGGGGCGAAGGCTGGCTTGTGTAGTCTGATCCAATACAAGAGCTACTGTAGCTCAAGTTGCTAAAAAAGTTAGTGCTGGTTCTGATAGAAAGGTGTCAGAACACATGATGCATCGTAGTTTGCAGAGCAAGTGAACATCAGAACTGGACCACGGTGCAATAGAAGAAGGAGGTCACATTTTCTACATCATGTGGATGGCTGGGTGCGCATAAATTGCTTACCCGGGGAAGAGATGGAACCAGGATGCAGTATGGGAAGAAAGCAAGCTGGCGGAGGCAGTGTGAAGCTTTGGGCAATGTTCTGCTGGGGAAACCTTGGGTCCTGCCATTCATGTGGAAGTTACCTGACATGTACCACCTACCTAAACATTGTTGGTGACCAAGTACACCTCTTCATGGAAACGGTATTCTCTGATGGCAGTGGCCTCTTTCAGATTAATGTGCCCTGCTACACTTCAAAAATGGTTCAAGAATGGTTTGAGGAACACAACAATGAGTTAGAGGTTTTGACTTGGCCTCCAAACTCCTCAGATCTCAATTCAATTGAGCACCTGTGGAATGTGCTGGAAATACTATTCTGATCCATGGAAGCCCCACCTCACAACTTACAGGACTTAAAACAGAACTAAAAGGATCCTTACTTACCTTTCCAACAAGGGTCCCTGTCCCATGCTTGCATCTTCTTCACTGTGCTGCTCTTTGGCCATTTTCATTGGCCAGTATGGGATGACATCACTTTTGCACATGCGCAGGAACCAGTCATTCTGGTACAGAAAAATTGGCCTGACACTGTAATTCGCATGTGCAGCTCTGTTTACATGCCAGAGATTGCTTCCGGCACTCAGGTAGGTGCATTTTCTTGCAGAAGAGACATTGCATATCTCTTTTGCAATAATAGTCTGACTGCTCAGTCTCTGATAAATGTAACACCCTGCTAGGAAAGCTAGGGGGAGGTAGATATCTATTTTTTCAGTTAGAGGCTGAATAGCAGCATGTGCAATAGTCAGAGGGTCAAATTTGGGTCAGGGCTGAAAGGCTCTGCAGATCAGCTCTCCAATACCTCCCCCTGATCTAGAGACCTGGAGAAGTCTCTAGAATTCACTGAGGTGAGGAGGAGCTGGTCTACACTCTCAAGGGATACTGGCCAATCCCCAAGCAGGAGGTGTGGCATGGGGTCAGGACAGACCTGAAGAGTGACCAAACCTGCTCAGTAGCAGGAGAGTTCGAGTGGAAGGTGGAGTGAGCATAATGGTGTGTATGGAGCCTGAGAGGGGGTCCAGGAGAGGGGCCTACCTACAGGTGGGAGGAGCTGGAAGGGAGGATCTCTCAGCCTCATTGTCCCCAGAGAGAGGACAACCTGGGAAGCAGGGAAGGAGCCAGGCCAGCATAAGGTCTTAAGGCAGGCACCAACCCACAAGCTTGAAGGAGAGACTGAATGAGTAACCCCACACCCCCTGTGCTCAATTAGGGGAAAGGGCATTTGGGTGGGAAACAGGACTAGCCCCCATCTGGGACTGCTAATCTTAAGAGGCAGGGAGTGGGTCCTCTTGCCCAGGGATTCCCTCAGGCAGCTGGGTGAAGAGGAGATTTCACCTGAGGTCTGAGGTGCACCAGGAGAGGCTGGAGAGCTCTTCAAGAAGAGAAAAACCTTATGAGCACTTGTACGTAGTTCCAGGAAGTTGTCCTCAGTTTAACAGTTCCTTGGGCATCTCATATATCCAGGGGCGGACTGACCATTTGGAAACTCGGGCACTGCCCGAGGGCCCGGGGTCAGTAGGGGGCCCCATGAGATGCCCCTGGTACCTTTTTCATAGGCTTTTTTGAGTTTGGGCAAGGACATAGGGGTCCCATGATCCCCTATTGCCCAGGAGCCCCATAAGTTGTCAGTCTGCCCCTGCATATATCCCTCATCCCCACCCAAGTTACAATCCCCTAAAAAAAAAACCAAAAAACAAGTTCAAAGACTGTTTACTGTCTCCTGTGTGCAAGGTCTGAAGGAAATACATGTTGTCTGGTTGTGTTGCAGGACTATAGGGGGACCCAAAACTTCAGCAACTCCTAAGGGCTAGTGCTACATAAAGAAGACCAATTTCACTTTACAGGATCTGCTACTGACAGCTCAGTCCACACACCACAGTCCAGATACCACAGAGCTCTTGTGGCCTCCATGACACGACAGGTCAGAGCTGTTTTAGAGACAAAAGGGAAACCTAGTCAGCATTAGTTGGGTCATCATCATGTCATGGCTGATGCGTGTACATTCAGCACATCCCTAATCCTAGCCTAAGGTGGATGTATGAAACATTTTGATTGCTAATGCACACTGTATTATAAACAGTTGTCTTTTAAAAAAATACGTTTTAACTTTTTAAATCTGTTGTTGCATTTCAGTGCGGATTTCCTGGAGGTCTTTTTTTAAGCACTTTCTGTCCACATCTACTGTAATGATGACTAAATTGCATTACTCAAAGAGTGTTTCCTGATGGTGACAACTGTGAACCACGTCTGCATAAAGTGAGATGAAATGGCCACTTGTAGTCTCCATCAGAAGCCTGGGTGACAACGCAGGATAACAACTGGGAGAAAAGCATGCGTTCCAAATGGCGGAAGTGACGTCGGCAGAAGTTGCGTCATTAACCAATTCAATACCGGGCAATTTTACACCTTCCTGCCCAGGCCATTTTTCAGGTTTCAGCGCTCTCACACTTTGAATGACAATTGCGCGATCATACAACATTGTACCCAAACTAAAATTGTATAATTTTCTTCACACAACTAGAGCTTTCTTTTGGTGGTATTTAATCACCGCTGGGGTTTTTATTTTTTGCTAAATTAACAAAAAAAGACCAAAAATTTTGAAAAAAAACCCACGTTTTTCTTTGTTTCTGTTATAAAAGTTTACAAATAAATAATTGTTCTTCATAAATTTAGGCCGAGATGTATTCTGCTACATGTCTTTGGTGAAAATAACCCAAATTAGGATGTATTATTTAGTTTGTAGGAAAGTTATAGAGTTCACAAACTATGGTATAGATCTGAATATTGATCAATCCTGAAGTACTGACAGCCAATCTAATTTCTTGAGGTCCAAGAATGTCAGAATAGTACAGATATCCCCCAAATGACCCCTTTTTGCAGAGTAGACAGTCCGACGTACTTCATAAGAGGCATGGCGAGTTTTTTGAAGTTGTATTTTTTTTGTCATAATTTTTCGGAAAGTGAAAAAATAAAAAAAATTATTTTCACTATTTTTTTTTTACATACTGTCACCAGTGCAGTACAGCGTCATCATATAACTGGCATGGCGGTGATCAGGGACACTGACTGGTGACAGTATAAAAAAATAAAATATATATATATTTTTTTTATTTTTTTATTATTTTTAATTTTTTATTACATTTTTTTTTAAGATTTTTTTTCATATTTTACTATGACCAAAGTAGTACAATGTTACCATAGTAACATTGTACTACTTTGGGGGAAGTGATCAGTATTTTTTTTTTTTTTACACAATTTGCTTATAGCAAAGAATTACTTTGCTATAAGCAAGCATTTACCTGAATGAAATCGATTCATTCAGGGTTTTTTTTTTTTTGTGCTTAGCTGTGACTTGGCCACAGCTAATCACATGACATGTGACCTGCTGTGACCATTCACAGCTAGACACTAGTATACAATGGATGGCATGAATGAAGCCATCCATTGTATACAACTGTCATGTGACCTGCTGTGATTAGTCACAGCAGGTCACATGGTACCGGCAACAGGGGCCGGTACTCAGATCTGTCATCGGCCGTGTCCAAGGTACACGGCCGGTGATAGATCGCGCCGCTGCGCGGCTCTGCAACCGCGCGCCAAATGGTGTACACCCCAGAAAGCGAATGCATTTTGCGGCCGCCAAACGGCTATAGGCCGGGCGGCTAATGTTTAAACCTCGACGCGTTTCGACCAATAGATCATCATCAGGAAGTGCCGCGTCGAGGTTTGATGATGCAACTTCCGTCCTTTAGAACGCATGCTGAAACGTATTTTGGTTACTAATAGCAACGCTGTGGAAGAACATTGGTCAACAACATCACGTTGTAAATTGGGATAGTCCCAATTAAAGCGCTAGTGACCGTCCTAGAGATAGGTTGTCATTGTATGATGGTGAGTGCAGATCCATTTGGGGCACCAGTCTGAGCACAGTGGAGCACTTGTCACTTTAATATGGAGTTCACAATCAAGAATTTAGCACACTTGCACCTTATGTTCACATATTGGGACTGCATACCTAATACAACCAGTTTAATTAGATGTTTATTACTTATGATTATTGATTATTTTTGAGTGTCATCAATATTTTTTTATTTTTTCTTGTTTATCGGTAATGGGATGAATGCTAAATACCATGTGGACCGCACATAAGTTGTGTAATGTACACTGAGCTGTGCATGCTGGGTGATAAGAAGCCTTTATTGCAGAAGAGATGTGGGGTTGGTTTACTTAAACTGGAGTGTGCAAAATCTGGTGCAGCTGTGCATGGTAGCCAATCAACTTCTAACTTCAGCTTGTTCAATTAAGCATTGCCCAAAAAAATAAAAATGGAAGCCGATTGGTTTCTGTGCAGTATTTTGATGAGTCACTGCTGGGAGGGGGGAGCAGGGGGCTCTGAGCTGCTGATAAACTCACTACTGGGAGGGGGGCGCAGGGTAAGCTGAGTCAGTGCTGGGAATGGGAGCTTAAAGTCGATTATAGATGGCTGGTCTTTGCTGAACCGGCTGGATTTCAATCCATCTATGGCCATTCCCACGCAAGAGAAGTTGACTATTGATTAGCTTCACTATTTTCATTCGATCAGCACATGTAGCCAATTGGCTGCAACAAAGATCAGAGTATTCTGAGAATGGAGGCGTCCCCACTGTCAGAGGGGGAGCAGGAAGCACAGAGCTGTTGAATCATTGCTTAGAATGGCAGCTATACTCCTGGGTCACTGCTGGGAGGGGGAGCATAGAGGCAATGAGCAGATGAATCATTGCTTAGAATGGCAGTTATTCTCCTGGGTCACTGTTGGGAGGGGGAGCAAAGAGCACTGAGCTGTTGAATCATTGCTTAGAAAGGCAGCTATACTCCTGGGTCACTGCTGGGAGGGGGAGCAGGGAGCACTGAGCTGTTGAATCATTACTTAGAAAGGCAGCTATACTCCTGGGTCACTGCTGGGAGGGGGAGCAGGGAGCACTGAGCTGTTGAATCATTGCTTAGAATGGCAGCTATACTCCTGGGTCACTGCTGGGAGGGGGAGCAGGGAGCACTGAGCTGTTGAATCATTGCTTAGAATGGCAGCTATACTCCTGGGTCACTGCTGGGAGGGGGAGCATAGAGGCAATGAGCTGTTGAATCATTGCTTAGAATGGCAGTTAGACTCCTGGGTCACTGCTGGGAGGGGGAGAATAGAGGCACTGAGCTGCTAAACACTAATAATAACATATAAATCCAGTCCCAAATTACATCACCAATCTTGTCTCCAAATATCACCCAAACTGCCCTCTCCGCTCCTCACACGACCTCCTGCTCTCGTCTCCTCCTCCCATGCTTATCTCCAGGACTTCTCCAGAGCCTCCCCATCCTCTGGAACTCTCTACCCCAATCTATCTGATGATCGCCTACTCTGCCCTTTTAGGTGATCTCTTATCTCTTCAGGGAAGCCTTTCCTGCCTTCAGTTAATAACGGAATCTTCTATTTCTCCTATCAGTTCATCCCACACAGTGATTACCCTTTGTACCACCAGCCCCTCCCTCTTAGATTGTAAGCTCCGAGGAGCAGGGCCCTCCTATCCCTCTTGTATTGAACTGTATTGTTGCTGTATTATCTCCCTTTATATTGTAAAGCGCTGAGCAAACTGTTGGCGCTATAGAAATCCTGTATAATAATAAGTCACTGCTTGTAATGGGAGTTGAACGTCTAGGCCACTACTGGGGAAAGGAAATGGGACAAGGGCAGCTGAGTTGTTGAGTCACTACTGAGAGGGCAGAGCAGGGTGAGCTGAGATGCTGAGAGAAGGACTGGAATGACATCTGTGCTTCTGCTGTGACCTTTAAGGCTCCATGTACACTGCAGCTTCTAAACTCGGGTTTAGGAGCTTTTGACATTTATTTGCCAAAGCTCCTAAACTCAACTCCATAAAAGCCTGTGTGTCCATGTTCACATAGGCTTTTAGCAGAGTTTAGGAGCTTCCACGTTTAAGTGAGGTTAAACCTCCCTCTCCTGAACACAGAAGAATTGCGTTCAGGATAGGAACGTTTTGACCGCCGGTAGTGTGAAAACGTGGCAAAGTTGCGGTACCAAAGTTACCACAATTTGTGGTTTCCTGCGGCCGGCATTCAGGGTAGGCTCGTGTACATGGAGTTTCGGTATGGTGATTTTTACATGGTCCAGCTTGGACAAGAAATCACAGGAAATGACGGTAGTAGGCTCCATAATACAGTGATTGCTGAGCGGCTGCCATGCTGCACACAGGAGGTTGCCTGCTCTGCACAGGCATCATTCAGAGAACATTTTGCATTTTCTCAACCTGGACCAATGTACCTATGCAAAAATTGCTACACCTAAACTTCAGCTTTAAGAATGAATTGTTCCACAGTGCCTGTAGTTACGGAGATCAGTCTGGATGTGTTTCAGACCTTATTAACGGCTTAACAACATGTAAATACTGTATTCTTCACTCCATAAGACACACGTTTTTGCCCTTATGGAGCGGCCGGCCCAGTATTCCAACCCCTCACCGCCGCAGTGTTAGAATACCGGGCTGGCCGCACGGCTCTTCTGTGGCAGAAGAGAGGAGGAGTCCGAGTCAGCAGTGCAGCAGCGCCGGGCAGGGCCCAAAGCAGCTGCCCCTTAAAGCGGAGTTCCAGCTGAAAAAAAAGTCAGCAGCTACAAAGCTTGCAGCTTCACAACCGAGTTCCCACTGCACATGCGTGAGAAGCACTGTGCTTTGTGAATGGCCCCGTAATCTTGTGGGACCTGTCACGTGTCCCAGAAGACTATGGGGAGGGAGGACAACTTCTGCTTCCGATCGCCTAGGCAATCACAGCGGAAGTGGGAGCAGGTACCCGTCAAATTTTGGTACCCACTCCCCAAAGGTCTGCAGTCTCTGGTCATCTGCTGTACTATGTCCGCAGTCTCTGGTCATCTCCTGTACTGTGTCCGCAGTCTCTGGTCATCTCCTGTACTATGTCTTCAGTCTCTGGTCATCTCCTGTACTATGTCTGCAGTCTCTGGTCATCTCCTGTACTATGTCCGCAGTCTCTGGTCATCTCCTGTACTGTGTCTTCAGTCTCTGGTCATCTCCTGTACTAGGTCTGCAGTCTCTGGTCATCTCCTGTACTATGTCTGCAGTCTCTGGTCATTTCCTGTAGTATGTCTGCAGTCTCTGGTCATTTCCTGTACTATATCTGCAGTCTCTGGTCATCTCCTATACTGTGTCCGCAGTCTCTGGTCATTTCCTGTACTGTGTCCGCAGTCTCTGGTCATCTCCTGTACTGTGTCTGCAGTCTCTGGTCATCTCCTGTACTGTGTCCGCAGTCCCTGGTCATCTCCTGTACTATGTCCGCAGTCTCTGGTCATCTCCTGTACTGTGTCTGCAGTCTCTGGTCATCTCCTGTACTGTGTCCGCAGTCTCTGGTCATTTCCTGTACTCTGTCCGCAGTCTCTGGTCATCTCCTGTACTATGTCCGCAGTCTCTGGTCATCTCCTGTACTGTGTCCGCAGTCTCTGGTCATCTCCTGTACTGTGTCTGCAGCCCATTGGTTCAGAATAATTTTTTTCTTGTTTTCCTCCTCTAAAACCTCGGTGCGTCTTATGGTCAGGTGCGTCTTATGGAGCGAAAAATACGGTACCTGAATGTTCATTGCCAGGCTATGGTTACAATAGAATGTTATTTGGTAATGCTGGCAAAAGTCAGGAGTCATGTGTGATAGTTAATGATAGTTCCACTTTATATAATAATAGGTCATATAGGCTTTTCTGGTCAGACCTGAGCTCAGTGTTGAGTAAGCCGAGAGACAGCTGAAGTAACAATAGGAAGCACATGTGAAAAAAATGGAGAAGTTCTGAATAAGAGGTCTGATCTAAACTGGAGAATTATAGCGAATTATGAGGAAGTTCCATTGTGCAATATCTTTAAATTTCAAAAACAGAAGACAAAGAATTGCAAAGCTTTCACAAACTACATTGTAGATGACCATGG
Source organism: Staurois parvus (assembly GCF_062004578.1). NCBI lineage: Eukaryota > Metazoa > Chordata > Amphibia > Anura > Ranidae > Staurois > Staurois parvus. Next base: position 2,607,649 of record NW_028317864.1, read on the forward strand.
AAACAGCTTAAAGTGTATATGTGGGCAATATATAAGGACCCAATACCACCATAACGTGTGTAGCACCCTCCTAGTTTAGCTAGAGGAAGCTAAACCCTTTTGGCTAGTGAGGAGCTGATTAGCAGCTCAGGTGAGATAGCCAGTGGGCTTAAACTCTGATCAGGACTGAGAGACTCTGCAGGCCATCCCCACAGAAATTTCCCCTGCTCTGAAGCTTTTAGAGGAGGGCCTTTCAGACAGTGGGTGGATCTGAGGAGTGGTTGGCTGCACTTTTGAGGTACCTACGGACCTCAGCTATTCCCAACAGGGGGATTGGAAAGGGGATGGACTCCCCTAAAAGTGATGGAGCTTGCTCAGTAGGAGGAGAGTCAAGTGGAAGACTGCAAGGCTGGAGGAGAAAGGCTGCCAGGAGGCCTAGTGGGAAGGGGCCTGCCTAGAGCTGGAGAGGAATCACGCAGGAACCACTGGCCCCCTGAGAGTGGACCACCTGTAAGGCAGGGAAGGAGCCACCCAGCCAATAGGCCTAGTAGCAGCAGCCATTCCGCTAACAGGAGAGGATCTGAATGCACCCCCCCGGGCAGATAGGGGAAGGATCACTCTGGTCGGAAACCAGATTAGCCCCCTACTAGTGACTGCAAACCTTGCCTAAATAAACAGGAGCCAGGTCCCCTGCTCAGTAAGAGTCTCCAGATTGTTGGGTGAAGAGTTCATCTAGGGTCTGGGGTAGTACAACTGGAGCTGCTGGCTAGCACTCCAATAAATACTGTGTCAAAGGAAAGAAGCTGTGAATAGTTTGGGAAGTTGTCCTCAGATTTCGGTTTCCTTGGGCCTCCTATGCTCCCCTTTACCCTATCCAAGTTTAGTCCCCTCAATAAAACAACAAAACCAGAGCTCAAGGACTTGTTTCTGTCTGTGGATGAAAGCTTGTGTGGGAAATTCTGACTAGCTGTGCAAGACTATAGGGGGACCCAAATCCATCAGCAATCCCTAAGAGTGTAGTGCTACACGTGTTATGTATGTCATTACCGTGTTATAACACGTGTTTCTGTATGTGGTAATTGCACCCTGACACCTTACAGTGTGCTGCAACAAATGTTCATTATAGAGCACTACAATACACAGACACAGTTGCTTTATGTGCTGTATTGCACATAAAAAAATTACAAAATCACAGGACCTTATTTTGCACTTATTGAATGCCCATTCATTTGAATCGGTTTACTGAAGAAAGATGCCTAAAAGCAAACTCTTTTATGGTGTATATATGCTCCTAACCACTCGAGGACCCCCTTTCTTCCCAGGACAGGCGCTATGGCAGTAATTACTTGGTCATGCAATGTACCAAAATTTATTATTTCTCTTAAACATTTTTTAGGGCAGTATTTAATAACCACTGGGATTTTACTATATAAAAAGACCAAACAATTTGAAAAAAATCTGTTTCCCTTGCTTTCTGTTCTAAAACATTGCAAAAGAAAATGCCTGGGGAGTACAACACCCCTAAAGTGACCCCTTTTTGGAAAGAAGATACCCTAAGGTGATTATGCTGTTACACAGTTAATATTTATGTTAATGTACATGAGAATTCATATAGTTTATTCTTTGTACCATTTCCTATGGACATTTCTATAGTTAGTTATGCTGCCATCCAGTGACCTTATTTGGTAATGCACTTGTTTTTCATATTACCTCCCTGAGATCTATGACACAATTCCTTTGTATATGAAGCTCCTCCCTTCTTCTTGAGTACAGGACTTCCTGTGTCATGGATGCAGCTAACAGTCCACATGTAACAGGGACACATGTATTCTGCATAGTACGCTACAGAAAGTATCATCTTTTGACCGCATAATACTGGAAACCATTCATTCTGCTGTATCCTGTTGTCACATGTACAGAATAAAGCAACTTCTGGATGAACACAGTATTGGTGAGTTCAACTATCTGATAAGGATTGCCCACAGTGATTATATCTGCTTATACAGGCTAGGCAGAGAGGTCTCACAAGGGATAAATCGCTATCACAACAATCTGAGTCAGAATAGTGATTTTTTGGAAATGAATAAACATATAAATATTGAGAGGGATATGGAGATTGGCAATGGTGTACTAGATATGTTAAAAAGTGACACTAAACGTGATTTAAAAATTAAAAAATAACTTGATTTAGAAGAGAAATATGGGGTTGGGGAATAAAAAAAAACAATTTATAGTCACCTATAGGCATCAGTCCCCCGCTGGCTCTGCACTGAGAACTGAGTGATCAGACACCACTGATCACTCTGAACAGAGAGCAGGGACTGTCAGTCACTGGCTCTCTGCTTTGCCCCTCCAGCGCTCACTGGAGCACTAGGCGTGGGAGGGAGCAGCAGCACAGCTGAGAGCCTGAGCCAGTTGCCGGTCCATGCATCTGGGCAAATTCCAACCATATTGCCTTGATATTTCCAACAAAACATAACAAACGTACCAGCCTAGTACATTATCAAAGCAAACATTAATTGTAAAAATGAAAATAAATCTACTCACAAACGATTTGACAGACAGAGCTCATCAACGTAAGAGTTATTCCTTCCACTCCGCAGACTCCTGGGCTTGGGAGGGCATCACCTGAACCCCAACTGGCTTACATTGTGGGGGAAGTACCCTCTTCCTCAGAGCCAAACTTCCCTCAAAACGCATAAGAGGTTGGGGTTCAGGTGATGTCCCCCCAAGCCTAGCAGTATGCGGAGTGGATGGAATAGCTCTGTTACTATAATAAGTTCTATCCAGGGGCAGACTGACAACTCATTGGGCCCCCGGGCAATAGGGGATCATGGGGCCCCTGTGTCCTTGCCCAAACTCAAAAAAGCCTATGAAAAAAGTACCAGGGCATCTCATGGGGCCCCCTACTGACCCCGGGCCCTCGGGCAGTGCCCGAATTTCCAAATGGTCAGTCCGCCCCTGGTTCTATCATATTGTTTGTGAGTAGATTTACTATCATTTTTACAAGTTTCATCTTTACTGGGATAATGTACTAGGCTGGTACGCCCTCTGTTTCTTGTAGTCTTCAAATACTTTATTGGGTTTTCCCTGGTCAAAGAAGACAGCAAACGTGGAACTATGAAGTGGAACATATCTCCAATGAAGAGATGGATGGATTTGAATGTCTGATATTAGACCACCACACTTATGTGCAGGAGGTGTTTTGCTGGGATCTTTCCAGAGCCTGGACTGGCTCTGTGACGTTAGCTGACAGCGGGTTTTAGCTTGCTGTCGGCTCAAACCGCGTCACAGGAATGCAGACCTAAGCGTACTCCTGTAATCCAAAGGAGAGGTAGGGCCAAAATAGCTTTGGCCGTACTTCTCCTTTAAGTATATATTCCTAACTCAGAAAAGTCCCTTCTATTGCTCTTATGCAGGCCACAGACGGGTCGTTTATCGGCCAAATTTTTGTCCGCAAGCAAAATCGGCCGATATTCACGTCGTTAGTGGGGCCAGCCCGTCGGCCATTTTTCGCGGATCTTCTTGTTTATTTTTATCGGTCATGCTGGAGAATCCACGAAAAACATCGGTGGCAGCATCGACCGATTTTCCATTTATCGGCCGACAATTCGGCCGATAAACAGCCTGTCTGTGGCCAGCCTTAGAAGAGGTTAATGTACAGATGCCCAAGATAAGGGAGGTGGGGGGTTAATAAACAGGTCATTGCAAAGACAGGATGGAGCCGACATATAATGTAGAGGAGTGACTAGTCACTGGTACTGGATGACATTGGAACTGGCTGCGAAAATATTTTTATGTAAACTTTTTTGTTTTCATCCACCTTGTTTGTTTGTGTAGAGCTGCACTCAAACAGACACAAAATGTAATAAAAACAACTATTAGTAAGTAACGTCATCAAGCTTTGTATAGGAAAAATATTTTCAGAGCTTTCACAAAGAGACGTGTGGCAGTTCGATGATGGGAGAAGAGCTGGGAGTTGAACTGGGCAAAGTGTTCCTTGTTTTTCTCTTTGAAATGTTGGAGAACGTGTTATTATGCCATTGTACATGTAATGACAAAAACACATAGAACAACTGTTGATTTGAAGCTCTGAAAAACAAACTGCATAATGCACAGCGACTGTGGCTACTACAGAAACTGATTTTAGTAAAGAGCATTACAGCAAACATCCAGGATGGTTACAACAAGAAACTGTCCATATTGTATTGGGAGTAACAAGTTTTGGGGCAGCTTTTGGTTAGCTTGGCAGTTAGCCGTGTTGTTTTTGGAACAACTAAACATGAAATTTTGCCAGAAACGTAACATAAATTGTCTAGGTATGGGGATGAATATTTTATTTATTTCAGGTACTTATATAGCGCCGTCAATTTACGCAGCGCTTTACATATATATTGTACATTCACATCAGTCCCTAACCCTCAAGGGGTGTACAATCTAAGGTCCCTAACTTACATTCATACATATACTATGAACAATTTAGACAGGATCCAATTAACCTACATGCATGTCTTTGGAGTGTGGGAGGAAACCCACGCAGGCACAGGGAGAACATGCAAACTCCAGGCAGGTGGTGCCGTGGTTGGGATTCAAACCAACGACCCAAGTACTGCCAGGCGGAAATGCTAACCACTAAGCCACTGTGCCGCCCATGAGATTGACATTCTACTAAATTCAGACTAGGCAACAAATGACAACTTTCACTGGTGGAGGAACACATTGACAGTATGGCTACATGGAGTGAAGCCTTTATCAGTGGTTCTCAACCTTATTGAGACCAGGCTCCGGTAAATCCTTCCAAAATCTTCCATGTCACAAGAGTAAAAAAAAAAAAAAGTTTATACTCACAAAATAAAAGTATGGGAGTACAAATTATTTAAGGGTGAGGGTGGGGCTGTGTCAATGGGAGGATGAAGGTTCTAGAGCAGTGGTACTCAACCTTCCTAATGCCGTGACCCTTTAATACAGTTCCTCATATTGTGGTGACCCCCAACCATAAAATTATTTACCCAGTAATCATAATTCATGAGTGTTGTTTTACCTCCAATACTGCTGCTTTCAACACAGTAGCTGCTTCTAACAGAGTAGCTGCTTTCTACACAGCAGCTGCTCTTTACACATCAGAAATATGTGTTTTCCGATGGTCTTAGGTGACCCCTGTGAAAGGGTCGTTTGACCCCCAAAGGGGTCGCGACCCACAGGTTGAGAACCACTGCTCTAGAGGGTGTTTGGGGCCTCTGCAGTAGGCTTGATGGCCATGTAGGAGATGGAGTTTCTGGAGAGAGCTGGGGTAACTGTGGTGGATGGGGGTCTCTGGAGGGAGCTAGTGTTTCTCCACCAGGCTGGGGGTTTTGTATGGGACAATGTGGGAGACTGTGGAGGGGCTAAAGGCTTTGCAGTAAGCTGGGGTGACTGTGAGAGGTTGGTGGGCACTGTGGGGGACTGAGGGCTCTTACGGGACCTGGGGTAATGTGAGTTGTTGGTACTGTAGGTCACTATGGGAGGTTGGGTGGCACTATAGGAGCTGGAAGACACTGTGGGAGCTTAGGGGATCTGCAGTTAACTGGAGGCCTTGGAGGAGGAAGCCAAGGCACAGTGGCTAAATGGTTACCACTTCCGTCTGGGTCATCGGTTCGAAACCCAACCATGGCAGCACCTGCCTGGGGTTTGCATGTTCTCCCTGTGCCTGCGTGGGTTTCCTCTGGGTGCTCCGGTTTCCTCTCACCCTCCAAAGACATGCTGGTAGGTTAATTGGATCCTGTCTAAATTGGCCCTAGTATGTGTATGTATGAATGTGAGTTAGGGACCTTAGATTGTACGCCACCAACCATGACGGGGCGTATAACTCCTGCTGCGGCTGTGATATGTGTATACCCCTGGCCACTGCAGCTAAAGGGAGTGTGGTTGGGGCGAGAGTTTTACCATCCCTCAAACTGCAAATGTGAACGAACCCTTAGGCTCCATGCACACTAGCGTTTTTTTTAGCTCAAAAAACACCAGCAAAAGCGCTGGATACAAAATGCTGGTAAAAGCATTTTTTTAGGCTCCATGCGCACTAGCATTTTTCTAAGCTCCTAGAAGCTGTTATTAGCATTATTTTTCTGCTCTTAGAAGCTAAATGGTGTTCTCCTTTGTGTCTATGCACATGACTTTAGGCCATTAGATTTTTTTTTTTTGAGCTTCAGTGTCTAGGAGCAGAAAAAAAAATTGTTTTTGTAGGAGGTTTTTGAAGCATTTTTTAGGCAGAAAAAATACTAAACGCTCCTAAATGCTGCTTTTTTTTCTACATGTAAAAATGCTAAAACTCTAACGCTCCTAAAATGCTACTACCAGCGTTTTTTGAGTTTAAAAAACAATAGTAGCCTCAGTAGTGTTCAGAAGCATTTAGAAGTGTTTGTGTTTTCACAATACATGTAGAGGAAAAAAAAGCTAGAATAAAAGCGGTTAGGAGTATTATAGTAGCATTTAACAGCGTTTAGCGTTTTTTCTGCTGGAAAAAATGCTCCAAAAAACTTTACAAAAACATTTTTTTTCTGCTCCGAGATGCTGAAGCTTAAAACATGCTAACAGTCTACAATCGTGTGCATGGACACAGAGAACACTATTTAGCATCTAGGAGCAGAAAAAAAATGCTGGTAAAAGCTTTTAGGAGCTTAGAAAAATGCTAGTGTGCACGGAGCCTCAATATTCTGAGCCCCCTATAGGTCTGCTTTCCTGTGCGGTGCATCTGCAAATTTCCTGGGTTAGCTGCACTTTGCCTTAGACTTCTAATATACCCTGCAGGTGTGGTGCACTTTCAGAAAGTACACCAAATCTGGAGGATATAATAGAAGTCGATGGCTAAGCAAAGCAAATTGGCAGGATTAACCCTAAGTTCACACCTAAGCATTTTCTGCAGTGTTTTGCAGAATCGCAGTACAGTCCATTTAACATGATTTCCTATGGGACAGGTTCACATCTCTGCGTTTTCACCTGGGGCGTTTTTTGGAAAGGGTCAGGGACTTTTCTTAACGCAAAAAGTTGCGTTTTTGGTTCTATAGACTTCAATGGAAACACTGCAGAAAAGTATGTAATGCGTTTATGCCGTTTTAAATCTGCCTAACAAGAAAAATTAAAAAAATTAAAAAAAAATGCAAAACGCTGCAAAAATGCAGGTGCAAAAATGCAAAACGCAGTGCAGATACAGCTCAAACACAACCTACAAAGGTGTGAACCTAGCCTGGGATGGACTATTTTCAACCTATGTAACTTATGTGTGAATCTAGGGTTACTGCAGGTTATTGTGCAGCCCCTGTTCTGCTTACAAAGAGTTTTCTGCCGCGTTTTACAGAAACGCACTACAGTCCATTTAGCATGATTTCCTATAGGACAGGTTCACATCTCCGCGTTTTTACCCGGTGCGTTTTTTGGAAAGGGTCAGGGACTTTTTTGAATGAAAAACGTTACATTTGTGGTTCTACAGACTTTAATGGGAATGCTGCAGAAGAGCATGTATTGCGTTTTTGTTGATTTTTGCATTTTTAAATCTGCCTAGTAACAACAAAAATTTAAAAAAATTAAAAAAACAAAGAGCAAAACGCATCAAAAATGCATTTAAAATGCGTAAAAACCGCAGGTGCAAAAATGCAAAATGCAATGTAGAAATGGCTCAAACACAACCTGCATTTTGTGCTGCATTTTGCAGAAACGCAGTACAGTCCAGTTAACATGATTTCCTATGAGACAGGTTCACATTTCCGCGTTTTTCTCAGTGCGTTTTTTGGTAAGGGCAGCCTGGGTTCACACTGATGCAGTGTGGAACTTGCAGCGGTTTCTGGGTGAATTCCGAACCGCATCACAATCGCACCCCATTCATGTGCACCTCTTTGGGTGTGTATGTTAACAACACCCTGAAATTGGTCCGCAAAATGTGGTACGATGTGAAGAATCGGATCGCATAGGCGTGAATACCCATGTGATCTGATTCTAGTGCGGACCAAAGATTAAAAAAAAAAAAAAAAAAAAAAAAAGAGTCCTGCACCTTTTTGGTACGGATGTGGTGCGTTTTGAGCCATACAAAATATACGGCTCAAATAGCACCGCACAGAATTCGCATGTGATTTGCACAGGAATAAGGCGCGGTTCCTATGCAAATCACATGCGATATGCCGCACTGCATATGTGTGAACCCAGGCTCCGAGACTTTTTTGAACGCAAAACGTTGCCTTTTTGGTTCTATAGACTTCAATGCAGAAAAGCATGTATTGCATTTTTGTTGCCTTTTTGCCGCATTTTAGATGTGTTTTTTGTTTAAAATCTGCCTAAGAAAAAGAAAAGAAAAATGCAAATGCATCACAAACATGGCAAAAATGCAAAACGCAATGTTGCATATGTATGAACCCCGGCTCCGAGACTTTTTTGAAGGCAAAACGTTGCATTTTTGGTTCTATAGACTTCAATGCAGAAAAGCATGTATTGCATTTTTGCGCATTTTAGATGTGTTTTTTGTTTAAAATCTGCCTAGCAACAAGAAAAAAAAATGCAAATGCATCACAAACGTGGCAAAAATGCAAAATGCAATGCCGAAATGCACAAAATGCCACCTGCATAGGTGTGAACCTAGGGTCATTGAATCTCTATATGGGTGACAAACAAGACAAGGAGATAAAAGAACCTTTGATAGTCCTGGGAGCCGAAGGAGGAGAGAAGGAAAGCCAGTGAGCCGCCTCCCTCTCCTCTCCCAATCCCCTTTTCAAGGGCCGATACACACAGCCCCATTCTGGCACCCCATGGGAATGCATTGAAAGAGTCGCCAATGACAAGACGCACAGAAAACGGATTGTTAGAGGGGCAGGCACTCTGCCACATAAGAGTCGGTGTCACACACACCAAAGCCACTCAGCCCGTCCCTCCACGCCAAGGCTAATGCTCTGATAAATAATAGCCGATAACAGAGGGCTGAAGGGGGGGGGGGGGGGGACAAGGACAGCGAGGGGGGGGGGCTACCCGGACAAAGACCTCCTGTGTTCCCCAGTCTGGACTCATGTAACTGGAGGCACAGAGGAGACTTGGAGGACACACAACCTGCTGTGTCCTGCTGGATTAATGCACCTTTCTTCTCAGCAAGGTGACCTGTTACCTGATCACAAAGACCCCACTTTATTCCCTTTGATAGGAAGTATTTCGAATCCTGAGACCACATTCCACACCGCTCAGCACTCTATACATTTTATCCCAACCAATGACTGACAGGCTGGGAAATTGTCATTTTGTTGGCCCTCCATTCACACGCTCTTCCCTAGATCTTCAGCAGCAAGGAATACAATAAATACAAGAAATGAGCTTCAAGAGAACCAGTCACTGCTGGGCACATGGAAGAATCCAAAGATTGCATCATGAGTAATCAGAGCCCTGCTTGTTCAAACTCCGAAATAAAACATATATTGTAGGCTTTAGATATGGCGGCTGCATTCGTTTTCTTTTTCAACACTTTTTTTTCCTTTGTTCTCATCTGATGATCCTTCCACTAGCACACTACCGGGGAGATTTACTAAAACTGGAGCACTCAGAATCTGGTGCGGCTGTGCATGGTAGCCAAAGCAGTGTGCTTACAGTGAAGCACACAAACAGCACACAGTTAACCCTTTGATCGCCCAACATGCAAACCCCTTCCTGCCCTGTGCCATTAGTACAATGTCAGTGCTTTTTATTAGCACTGATCACTGTATTGGTGTCACTGGGGATGTCAGTGACACCAGGTCAGTTCCCCCCCCCAGTGTCAGAATACCTGCTTTTATATCAAACATGTTATACTTACTTGCTCTGTGCTATCATTTGGCACATAGCAGCCCCAATCCTCTTCTTCTTGGGTACCCTGCCGGCGCTCCTGGCCCTTCCCTCTGGCCGAGTGCCCCAGAGCAAACAGCTTGCTATGGTGGCACCCAAGCAAGCTCGCTCCTGAGCTGTTGCTCTGCATGCCCATTCACACAGAGCCGTGGCTCAGCCCCGCCCCTGGTCTCTCCTCATTGGCTTACTGGCTGTGATCAATAGCAACAGGAGCCAATGGCTCCCGCTGCTGTCTCAGCCAATGAGGAGAGGGAGTCCCAGGACAGCTGAGGCTCTCGTGCACATTACTGGATCAAGAGGAGGCTCAGGTGAGTATAAAGGGGGGCTGTGAGGTAATGCAGAGGGCAACGGTTTTGCACAGAGTAGCCCAGATCCTCCTCTTCTCAGATCCTCACCGGCGCTCCTGGCCCCCCACTCCTTCCGAGTGTCCCAGAGCAAGCAGCTTGCTATGGGGGCACCCAAGCAGGCTCGCTCCCAGACTGCGGCTTGGCCCCTCCCTCCATCTCCTCATTGGCTCACTGGCTGTGATCGACAGCAGTGGGAGCCAGTAGCTCCCACTGATATCTCAGCCAATGAGGAGGGAGAGTCCCTGGACTGCACATCGGTGGGTCGCAATGGGGCTCAGGTAAGTATTAGGGGAGCTAGGGGGGCATAGAATGCATGAAGATAAAAACTCTGAGGCTTTACAATCACTATACCAGCTTCCTGATTGCCCTATACCAGAACTACGGCTACTTCTCGCATAGCCATTGGTGGCTACAGCTATCGATCACCGGGTCCCAGCCAGTGATTCCCCCACAGGCACCCAGTGATTGCTGAGAAACACTGGCAGAGGAGAGGTCTGTACATAAACAATACAGATGTCTCCCCTGTCAGCTCCAGCACACTGCTTTGTATGGCTCTGCATAACACAGCCAAACAAAGCAGTGTACTTACATGGTAAAACACAACACACAGTTAACCCTTTGATCGCCCCAGATGTCAACCCCTTCCACCCAGTGCCATTAGTACAGTGTCAGTGCTTTTTATTAGCACTGATCACTGTATTGATGTCACTGGGGATGTTACTTGTCAGTTCCCCCCCAGTGTCATAATGCCTGCTGCAGTCTCACTATAAGTCGCTGATCGCTGCCGTTACTAGTATAAAAAAAATTAAAATGCCAGTATATACCGCCTTTTGTAGATGCTATAATTTTCACGTAAACCAATTAATTTGCACATATTGGGATTTTTTTTTAGCAAAGACATTTTGGCCTAAATTCATGACGAAATTTTATTTTGAAAATTTTTTTACTGGACATGTTTTATAGCAAAAAGTCTGTCTGTTTTTGTTTATAGCGCAAAAAATGAAAAACGCAGAGGTGATCAAATATCGCCGAAAGAAAGCTCCATTCGTGGGAAAAAAAGGACATCAATTTCATTTGGGTGCAGCGTTGCATATCCATGCAATTGTCAGTTAAAGTAACGCAGCTTACATTTTAGCTCTGAAGAAGGGAGTACGTCTCCCTAAACACGGTAGCCTACCTCACCAAGGGCCTTCCGTCACTTTGGACCATTATTATGGACCCTTTTTTCTGTTTTTATCCCCCTTTGGTTTGTGAGTATGCATTTTTATGCTTTTAAATAAATTCTTGTTTCACCATGATAATGTACGAAGAGAGTGTGCCCTGTTTTGCTTTTGTTCAAAAGTAACGCAGCGCCGTATCGCAAAAAATGGCCTTGTCAGGAAGGGGGGTAAATCCTCTGGAGGGCAAGTGGTTAAAAGAGAAGTAGGGTTTTTTCACTGCTATAGGCAAGCATTTAACTGAATGAAATGGATTCATTCAGTGTATTTTTGTTGTGATTGGCCACAGCAATCATATGACACAGATGGACTCTGATTGGCCCAGTCTGTAAATCCTCTGGAGGGCAACTGGTTAAAAGAGAAGTAGGGCTTTTTTCACTGCTATAGGCAAGCATTAAACTGAATGAAATGGATTCATTCAGTGTATTTTTGTTGTGATTGGCTACAGCAATCATATGACACAGATGGACTCTGATTGGCCCAGTCTGTAAATCCTCTGGAGGGCAAGTGGTTAAAAGAGTAGGGCTTTTTTTACTGCTATAGGCGAGCATTTAAATGAATGAAATGGATTCATTCAGTGTATTTTTGTTGTGATTGGCCACAGCAATCATATGACACAGATGGACTGTGATTGGCCCAGTGATTGGAGGGTAAGTAGTTAAGCTGCAAAGGCAGTGGAGGTGGCTGTACACATGCCGTAGCAAAATGAATCCCCCCGTCGCGCCCAATGAACATGAACCATTTAACTGAACACCCTGCAACCATGGATCGCTCTTCAGAGAGCACCTTAAATGTAAACAAGCCCTCAGAGATGCTGTGAGATTTATTTTGGTATTTCTCTAAGGAGAATAAATGTGCTCCGAGGTGAAACCAAACATCCATAACAAAAAACTTATCACCTTGTCACACAATAATAACAACGTAATAAAAGCCGTGAACGGGTTAATGAGCAAAAATCAGGGTGTATACTGCAGGGACCACCCAGCCAGAATTACACCTGCCCCCCCCCCCCCCAGTCCCTGTGCCTTCTAAGCACACCTGTGCTTGCATACATAACACATCTGCTCTATGGGGAGGGGGGCGTATGTACAGACAATGCTAGAAAAAAAATATCCTGCTGAGGGTTAGGTGTGTTGTGTCTGCACCCGGCTATTCCTCCGAGACGGAGCTAATTGTTCAGAGACTGCAAGGTCTGCTGGCAATCAGTGCGCTCCACCCTGGCTGTGTGTATGGGAGGGTGGTGGCACATGAACTGCACCGGCAAGAATGACAATTATTCCTTCTAATAAGTACATGACGGTTGTCTCACTTATTACCAACGACACGGCTTGCTGCTGAACCGGTACTGCCAGCGGACACCCAAAGCGGGTGACAGGTCCTCGCCCTGACTGTGCCATCTAAATGAAGGGGTGTCATGAAAGATTTACGCCTATGGTTAGGATTTGACAAAGCAATTGACAGTTTTGTGCTAAGGGGGATGGAAAGTGTTCATTTTAGTCGTTAGGTTAATGAGGAACTAAACTGTATCTGAGCTCAGCAAACCAAAAATTCGATCTCTTTCATTTGTAATATTCTAAGAAAACTCCACCATCCATCCATGTCTCCATGCTTTATTTTGCTGAGAAATCACTGTAAAAAGCACCCCCTAGCTGCAGCCTTCTTGACTAAGGGCAAATGATTAATGTAGCATTTACTTCCTGGAATCCATCTGACCTTAGCTCAGGCATGCAGACAGGGGTGTGTGCTAGAGAAAAAGCCTCTCTGTCTCTCCTCCAGATAAAAGGGGGGAAAAATGCCAAGGAAGACCTTTTGACATCATTTTGACGTAGGCCAGAACCCAGGAGGCAACTGATGAAATGTAAAAAAAAAAGTTTAAGGGCCGGTTCACACTGTAGAAACGCTTTTCTGCATGCACGTTCCGACACAGTTTTGGTGCGTTCCAGATAATTTTCCCCCCTCTTTTTTCAAATCTGACCTCACAGAATACAAAATGTTTTGTGAATGGCTGTGGTGGACTGCAAGCAACCTACCAGGGGTGGCACTGCCCGAGGGCCCGGGGTCAGTAAGGGGCCCCATGAGATGCCCCTGGTACCTTTTTCATAGGCTTTTTTGAGTTTAGGCAAGGGCACAGGGGCCCCATGATACCCTATTGCCCGGGGGCCCCATGAGTTGTCAGTCCACCCCTGCAACCTACTATTCTTGTGTGCACTGTATGAGAGCCCCTGTACCTTCCCTGGCCCTGGATTATTGCAACTGGCCATGTCTCTGAATGGAGCCACTATGGGTCTTATTTAAGATTTTTAGGCAGCCCTTGGGATGTCTGCATTTATAATTGTCCCTTTCCCGGTTGGAACGCTACCTTCAGGGGACTGCTTAGCCATGGCAATCAGTTTTAACTATCTATAGGCATTCAGCTACAAATATCTCTTTGAATTTGCTCAGCTTATTCCACCGATGAAGAGTGACATGCGAAACGCGTCAGTAGGAATTAATATATCACATGATCAATAGAGTTGAATTTTACCACTTGCCACCCGCTTGCAATGTACTGCAGACAGGCAGATGCTACAGGCAAAGCGACATACGGGTACGTCGCTTTGGCTGTACTAACACAGGGGGGGCGCTGCGTGCCTGAGCGGGTGTGCAGCGCTCCCCACCCATGACCGTTATGTCCACTGGAAAACCTGCACTGTGAGTAAAAGCACTACATTTTACACACACATTAGATTAGCACATTTAACCCTTTGATCGCCCCTATTAACCCTTTGATCACAGCACCACCCAGCCATTGCCATTAGTACAGTGTCAGTATATGGAATTTTTCACTGCTCACTATATTCCTGCCACTAGCAACATCAGATAACGTCAGGGTCAGAAAATGCCCCTCCCAGCCAGGGTCAGCTAGCGTTAGATTGCCCGCACACTATTGCACTCACGCCATAGGTCGCTGATCACTGCCTTTGCTAGTATAGTGTTTGTACGGATCAATATAATGATCATGAACAGTACTATACTAGTGCCTGCTTTGTATAGTGTCCCCAAAACAGCAGTGCTAGCAGGATCGGCCCCATTCGCTGCTAGCACTAGCATTCAGCCCCTCTGCTGTTTTTCATGGAAGATTTGTACCAATTGATTGTGGGCCAAAGCAACAATACATCGCCGCCCACACAAATGCAGCTCTTGCCAGACATCAAGGTTTCTGAATTTAAAACTTTTTTGACCCTAACCCTCAACATGGGTATTACAGAAAAAAGAATGAATTGCGGTCATATTGGTCCACAGACCAGATTCATCATATGCCCATGTTCTCTGCTGTTACATACAGTGAGGAACAGAAGTATTTGAACACCCTGCGATTTTGCAAGTTCTCCCACTTAGAAATCATGGAGGGGTCTGAAATTCACATTGTAGGTGCATTCCAGAATTGAAAAAAAAAAATTCAGGAAATCACATTGAATGATTTTTAAAGAATGTATTTGTCTTGCACTGCTGAACATAAGTATTTGAACACCTGAGAAAATCAGTGTTAATATTTGGTACAGAAGCCTTTGTTTGCAATTACAGAGGTCAAACGTTTCCTGTAGTTCTTGACCAGGGCATTTGGGGGAGGTGTTTGTACTATCCTGGCATTTTAGGGATTCAGAAAATGTGATAGGTAGTGAGGAAGTGATATGAGGAAATATGCTCTTTGAAAGACTGACAATGGTCATTGGATTTTTGGAGCCTGTATGTGGATAGGCTGCCAAAACGTCTCTTACATGTGGTACTCAGGAGAAGTAGAAGAATGTGTTTTGGGGTTTTATTCTATATATAGCCATGGCATACATGAGTAATATGTCAGTCAATAAAATTGTCATTGTTCAAAAATTTGTGGCAAAAAAATAAAATCTTCCATGGACTCAATATGCCTCTCAGCAAATTCCTTGGGGTGTCTACTTTCCAAAAAGGGGTCATTTGGGGGTGTTTGTAATGCCCTGGCATTTTAGCACCTAAAGAAATTTGATAGGCAGTCAGACAGTAAAAGCTGCGTAAATTCCAGTATCTATACCAGTTTGTAGACACTTTAACTTTGTCACAAACCAATTAATATACATGTATTGGCATTTTTTTTTGTCACCAAAGAATACATTTTGGACTAAATTTATGACTAAATTTGAGTTTATTGGATATTTTTTTGTAACCAAAAGTAGAAAATATCTTTTGTTTTCCAAAATGTTCAGTCTTTCTTCAGTCGTATCACAAAAAAATAAAAAACCCAGTGGTGATCAAATACCACAAGATGGCCTGGCCATGAAGGGGGGTAAATCTTCCAGAGGGCAAGTGGTTAACTTAGGAGAGCATGTGGTTCTTTTTGGTTCCCCCATGGCTTAAGCCTACATTTGATATTTTATCTATAGTTTTATATGTTGAAATAAAGATGTAATAAACCTTTTTTTTGTATAAATTTCATGTCTTTGGGTTATGCAATTGATACGGCAGTATGGGAGCCAGAACTGTAAGTTTCAATGCTGGAAGCTCAATGCCTTTTCTAGAGACGCATGAAACAAAATTTTACATAATGTGACAGCATCGCCACACGTGAGACACCCATAATTAGAGGAGATTTGTTTTTACAAAGCAAATAATTTTATTCCTGCTGTTCAGCTTTAACTATACAGCTTATCTTTCATGGTATGCCTGCAGATAAAATGAACTTTATATTTGGCATTAATTTAATGTACAGCATGCAAAGTAGTCTTTGATCCAGCTAATGGGATTCCCTGATCTCTTTTAAATTAAAAGCTTTCACAAGACCGAGAAGGGGGCATGATATAAATACTACCTTAAAGCCCTTAGATTTGAAATAAGACGGCTCAAGATACCCAGGAATCAGAAGGTCTTCTCTGGCTTGCCCTGTTCAGTTCTGGGAATAATGAATACTCCTCATTATAAAACAATACAAATGTCTCGCCATGGGTCTGGTACTGCTGCTGGTTCACCAGCTCTTGCTAAAATAAAATGTGATTGATTATATGATAAGGATCAGTTATTAAAGTGTACCTGTCATTTTGTTTGAAACAAAGCAAAAGGGTATGGAAGATAAGGTAAGGAAAGGCACCACCTTTTATTTAAGCTATAAAGGCTGCAGAGCATTTTGTATAGGTGGTATTTGGGCCCTGCCCCTCTGAACAAGTGAAAGTATGCTTTTAAAGGCATTCGGTGGAAAGTCATGAGGTCTCTATAAAAGGAAGAGTGGAAGGACACACAGGACTATTTTGTTGGGGGTGTTCTATGAAAAGATGCATCTCTGTTAGGGCTTGTTTACATGGGCTAAAGAAGGCGATGAAGCTGAGGTTTCACTGCCCCCACCTAAACACAGAAATGCAGCCTCTCATTGCTGTACAAAAATTAAATGGCATGAACACAACCCTCTCAACTGAATGAGGCCAAGCTGAAACTGTCCTGCAAATGCCATCCACTGCAGATTGCACTTCCGAGGCGCAGCAATAATAGCCACATGTGTGAACAAGCCATTATGTGAGAATGCTCCCCCACACATACTTCCCAGATGATCATAAGCTGGTCTAGGGAGAATATTGGAAAGGTAAATATCTTCCATGTACTTAATGGAAAGTGGGGTTCATATTGAGGTGGAATATCGGTGTTGTGCTCAGGTTAACTATTGCAACTTGCAAGAGAAGTTGGCTATGTGACAAATCCATTTTGACATCCTTGGTTTCTCCCCACTGGCAAAAGGTGACAGTATATCATGTACAATACCAAGAAGTACCAAAATACCATAAAGTCAAAGTAGGAGTAACAGTTAGCAACAGGCAGGCATAGCCATTATACAGGCAGAACGTCAAGGTAAGAGGAAGGAAGGAAGATATATGGAACCAGGGGCAAACCAAATCTTGACAAGGAAAGCAGGTCAAGTAGACCAGGTGCCAGAAAAAGACAACAGATAAATAACAGTAGGGCTGCCCAACAGAGGTGAGCAGGGGACTGCCACTTTATTGCAATCTCTGTGTCTGCAGATTAATTTACTAGGGAATAAATGGAAGTTTGACCACAAAGAACCTTTAATTTCCAGTACTCCCATAGCTGGATTTGTAACCTACTGCTCCCTAGGTCACCTGTTTTGTGCCATCCCATCTTCTACCCAGTTAACTGACCAACTTTAGTATGACAATAACAAGATCGAATATCATAGCCACACCAAGGGTGAGGGTGGAGAAGCTCTACAAAGTACACTAATCCACCAAAAGAAATGGTCAGCAATAAGGAAGACCTAGCAGGGCAGCTGTCTGGATACTTTGGTTATACAATAGGTTACTGACAGTCAACAACATGATGTACTGGTGGTTGTGTGCTGACCCTGGCAGTCCTTTCACCCTAGGCCACTGCCTGCTATGCAGAGATCCAGGCCCTAGTACTCCTCTCTGGGGGCTGCAGGAGAAACTGGAAAACATAACAAGCAGGGCTGGATCTAGCCCATCTGATCTGGGGGTGCAGTAAAAAAAGTCAAGGGGCATAATATCAACACTGTGTGTGTGAGTCACTGACAGTCTGTCACACAGTGTCAAAAACACTATTATGTATTAGATTGTTATTAGATTAGGGTGATTAAACAAAATCTGTGCCCCCTTATATCAGATGTCCTATCAGAGTCCTTCTTTACATCATGACTACTCATCAGAGTCCTTCTTTACATCAGGTTCCCATCAAGGTGACCCCTTACATCAGTGTCCCCATCAGAGTGCTCCTTTCCATCAGGATCTTCATCAAAGTTCCTCCTTACGTCAGGTGTCTCCATCAGAGTGTTCCTGTACATCGGGATACCCATAAATGTTCCTCCTTACATCAGGTGTCCCCATCAGAGTGCCCCCTTACATGGATTGCACCCATAAGAGTGCCCCCTTACATCAACTGTCTGCATTAGACTAACTCATGGATCAGTGGATGCACTGATTTCAGAAATTGAAGGGGCACAAGTAAAATCTGGGGGGGGGGGGCCACAGACCAGCCCAGCACCCCTCTAGATCCAGCCCTGATAACAAGTATCATTTGTAGATGGTGTACTTCCTCAATGCAGTGTACAGCCTTTCAGTGATATGAATGGTTGTGCACTGCTGCTGTGGTACTGCCCTAAATGCAAGTACAGCAAATGGGTGTATGCAAAAAAAAGAAAGACGCTCAGCTGGAGTACTCAGGGATTCTCATCCATGCAGGATGAGGGTTTCCAGGGTGATCCCATAGAGAAGTAAAGCTGATTCGCAGGGTTCCCATGATTATTAAGACCTTATATGAGACCCAGAATTCGGCTCAGAGAGACTTTGGGTGGGAAAGAACTTCCAACCATGATTATGGATAGTTTGGTCCTGTAAGGGTTAAGTCGCATGCAAGAGAGCTGAAAAGGGCAGAAGGGTGTCAGAGAGTGTTAAAGCAGAGTTGCACCCAAAAGTGGAAGCTCCGCTTGTTTGCTTCCGCTCCCCTTTCAATGCCATATTTGGCACCTTTTGGGGGGAGCAGGTACCTGCTCCCACTTCTGGCTCAGTTCGCCATGGCAAAGTAAGCCAGAAGTTCGGCCCCCTCCTGCAGTCTCCTGGGAACTTTGACAGGCCCCAGAAGACTGCCAGACCAATCAGGATGCGCAACGCGACTTGCGCATGCGTAGTGGGCACCTGGCTGTGAAGCCGTAAGTTTTCACAGCCTAGTGCCCACAGCTGAGATGCCGGCACCGTGGAGAGTAGGAACGGCATGGAAGAGCACATCGCTGGATCCCGGGACAGGGGAACATGTGCTTATTAAAAGTCAGCAGCTACAGTTTTTATAGCTGCTGACTTTTAATAAACACAAAAACGGCTGGAACTCCACTTTGGATAGAAGAGGACACAGTTGTGAGAGGCTTGTGAACTATCTGGCTACTAGAAACACTGCCTGGGCTCCTGTGGCCATTTCCTGGAGCCTGAAGCAGGTAGGAACCCTAAACCCTGGTGTAGGACTAGTATACTGGTGGTGAGTTGTTGTGTTATTTACCGTATATCAGTGTTATGGACTGTTGTGTTTAGTTTGCTGCAGAAAGCTGTTTTTTGTTTGCCTGATTTTTGGAAGAAAAATAAAGACTGTTTACTTTTACAAGTGATGGCTAGTGTTCCATAACCCAAAGATCACGATAAATATGTACAGGGTAAATAAGTGCTAAGTTACTTTTACAAGTGATGGCTAGTGTTCCATAACCCAAAGATCACCATATATATATATATATATATATATATATATATATATATATATATAAAAATATATACAGGATCAATATCGCCAACCTTAACCGCAGATATTGCCCAAATTGCCCACTCCGCTCCTCCCAAGATATCTTCCTCTCTAGCTCCCTCATCAACTCCTCCCATGCTCGCCTCCAGGACTTCTTCAGAGCCTCTCCCATTCTCTGGAACTCCCTACCACAGTATGTCCGGTCACCCCCCACCCTGTCTGCATTTAAGCGATCTTTGAAAACTCAGGGAAGCCTACCCCACCTCCACCTAAGAACTGTACTTGAATCACATCCACCAGATCATCCCCTGCAGCTATCACCTTTTGTATCGCCTCCCCCTTCCTTTAGATTGTAATCTCCACGAGCAGGGCCCTCCAATTCCTTTTGTACTGCAATGTATTGTAATTGTACTGTCTCCCTTATATTGTAAAGCGATGCGCAAACTGTTGGCGCTATATAAATCCTGTATAATAATAATGATAATAAGTGCCAAGTTACTTTTAAAAGTGATGGTGCTATTTAAATCCTGTATGATAATATAATAATAATCATTGGGTTATGGAACACTAGCCAACAGTCTGCGCAGCACTTTACAAAATGAAGGCAGATATTACAGTTACAATACAATTTGGTATAAGAGGAAACAGAGGGCCCTGATCCTGGGAGCTTACAATCTAGGAGGAAGGGTTGAGTGATACAAAAGGTAATAGCTGTGGGGGGATGAGCTGATGGAGGAAATAAATGGCCGAATACTAGGTAAAAGCAGGATAGGCTTCTTTAAAAAGAAAAGTTTTCAGGGATCGTCTAAAGGTGGATAGATTAGGAGATAGCTGGACAGATTGGGGTAGGGAGTTCCATAGGATGGGAGAAGCGCGGGAGAAGTCCCGTATATATATATATATATATATATATATATATATATATATATATATATATATATACACACACACACACACACATTACACAGGGTCAGTAAGTGATAAGTGCAATTACCTAATGCAAAGAATTACCATTCCGGTTGCTGAAGTCGCAGCAGCACAAGATTCATTCTGAATTGGTGTTGTAGGCATTGCACTTGGCACTAGTGCTCTGCTCCATACACAGCGATGATCTACTGTAGGGCCCCCATTATATGCTTATAATTCTGCAGGGGTTACCTAGTTGATGAAAAGGACAAGCCTCATTCTCTGTACCTAGTATAGAGAATGGCTATGAGTTACTGCGTATACGGTGACATTGGAAATCAGGCCAGGGCTGTCACAGAACACACAGTAGAAGATGAAACAATGTGCACATGTTTTATCTTTCCTCCCTACATTTTCCTATTAGCCTTGGTTCAGTGCTGTAGGTTTCAGTGTCTGTATTCAGTGTAGGAGGTTGTGAATTGTTATATGAGACATTTCCATGATGAATGCTTCGTCTGCTCTGCTTCCCTCTATCCGCATACTGAACTGTCAGCGGCCCCCTCACTGGAGGAGAGACTATCACAGCAACTTTCATATTTCTAAGTGAACTCAGATCACTTTTCCTTCTGCCACCCTCCAGCTCTCTCCCTCATCCCAGTGCTGCCAGCTACCTAGTCATCTATTGTCATTACAGCTTCCTGCAAACCATGATCACTGGCAATTTGCGGCTCCGTAGACAATGTATTGTTAGTCATTCACATGTTATGTCGCACATTCATGTGAACATTAAAAGTTGAGCTCCAGGCAAAAATCGTATAGCTGAAATCCAAGCGTTGAGAATTTTGTTAGGACAGTCTTGTGATCGAGGCACCAGAACCAGGTCCTTGACATCACCGTGACTTCCCAGCAACTGAGCAAAAGAGCCTAGTCTAGGACCTGCCGTAACTTGTGATTGGACAAAGAAATTACTGTTTGTGGTCTTGATCTGTTCAACTGTTTCCATGATCTAAAACTGGTTCAAAGCCTCTGTAAGTGGATGAAATTGGCAGAAAATTGGCAGTGTATGGCCTCAAATTAACCTTTTTTTTTTGTTCAATGAGTAGGTTGAACAAAAAAAGAAAAAACGTGATTCCTTCACCCATACACTTGATGTGAATGGGGGGAATCCTCCCCGCTGAATGTATTGTAATTCTGACAGCAGGGAGACTTCCCCACCATCAGAATACACTGATCAGTGCTGCAGGCTACAGCCGCTGGTGCTGATCAAACAGCAAAAACCCAACAGGGTGGTTGTGCAGAAGTCAGTCCATAAATTGACTTCTGTACAACCACCATGTCCATACATGGATAGAAATTTGGCCAGTTTAGCAGGGATCCATGTATGAGCAGCTGAAGAATTAGATTTAGAGGGCAGTCTAAAAAATCCAAATCCAATAACTTACTTTCATATTGGATTAAAATGTCAAACTCACAACAGTAAAATCAGTCTGTATATGCCGTTGTCAGGAATCCCGGGGTCTGCCGCAGCGGACAGGACTGCGCAGGCGCGAATTAACTAGGCGCAGCAACATGCGGGCGCTGGGACCCAGGCGCCCGCGGCGGCAGTTGCCGCAACGCATGCGCACTCAGGTGCACGCCAGGCACCAATGACGGCACAGGGCACCCTATTTAAACAGACCCTTGGAGTGCTCAAATTGTCGTATGGTCCTACCCCTGCTGTTCCTGTTCATTATTCCTGAGAGATTGCTTTTGTTGCCAACGCAGCCTGACCCGGATTGCCGTGACCGTCTCCTGCCCTAACCCCTGACTTGTCTTCACCATTCTTCTGTCTTCTCCTGTTTACCTGACCTCCTGTTGCTGAACCTGGCCTGTGACCCGTTGATCCTTTTGCCTCCCGCTCTGTACCGTCTGCCTCCGCTGTTACCGACCTGGCCTGTCCGACTACGCTGCACTCCGCCTCTTCACATCAGGCTCTCACCTGTTACTTGCCACTGGCAACTACCTCTACCGCAGCCGGTTGTACTCGGGGGCCGCGACCTGGTCTCAGGCTGCTCCAAGTCCATCCCCACCATCAGGGGCTCTGGTGAAACAGCAGGCTGGGGCTTAGATTCCGCACCCTGGGGAATTCCGGTCTGTGGGTCGCTAGAGGCTACCGCCAGTCGGCTCCTGACAGCAGTAAAGCATGCTTCTTATGCTCAAGGTGGAACCTAAGGGGTAATCCTCCACACTGTGTAAAAAGGCTGTTTGATCCTGTCTTCTCTGATACTCCCCTTTCTTTTACTATCTCCAATACATCTGCTGATAGTACAGAGCCCTAGGAGGCACTCTGCACATGCTTAGTTTGGTGTGTATTGCTAGAAAGATTTTTCTTTGGGAGGAAGCATGTGATTGGCACAAGGCCAATCATCACTGTCCAGACAGGGTCAGGGGTCATGTAGCCTCATAGGACAATTAGAGCAGGATGAAAACTCCTACAAGCTTTAACAAGTGCTTGGCCGGACAATCATAGAAGTCACAAGACTGCCATATACTGCTGATTATAAAAGGTATTTAGCAGTTTACATTTACTAAAATAATTGCACTTCCATGTTCTGCATACTGTGGGAGGCCAGATATAGTGAATGCAGGGTCCTGGGTTTAATTACACTTTAACCACTTTCCCTCCTGAGGATTTACACCCCCCCCCCCCTTCCTGACCAGGCCATTTTTTGTGTTATGGTGCTGCATTACTTTAACTGACAATTTCGAGGTCATGCAATGCTGCATTCAAATTAAATTTATGTCCATTTTTTCCCACAAATAGAGCTTTCTTTCGGTGGTATTTGATCACCTGTGCGGTTTTTTTATTTTTTTGTGCTATAAAAAAAAGGACGATTTTGAGACAAAAAAACAATATTTTTGACTTTTTGCTATTAAACACGTCCAGTAAAATTTTTTAAAAAAAATCAAATTTCATCATAAATTTAGGCCAAAATGAATTCTGCCGCATGTCTTTGCTAAAAAAAAATCCCGAATTAATTGGTTTATGTGAAAGCTATAGCGTTTACAAATGGCAGTATATATACTGGAATTTTTTTTCTACTAGTAATGGCGGAGATCAGTGACTTAGCGGGACTGTGGTAGGCATTCTGACACTGGGGGGAACTGACTTGGTGTCACTGACATCCCCAGTGACACCAATACAGTGATCAGTGTTAAAAAAGCACTGACACTGTACTAATAGCACTGGGCAGGAAGGGGTTAACATGAGAGGCGATCAAAGGGTTAACTGTGTGCTGGGAGTGTTTTACTGGTGGGTGGTGTGTTGGTGCTTCACTGTAAGCACACTGCTCTGGATGGCTGTGCTATGCACAGCCATCCAGAGCAGTGTGCCCAAGCTGACAGGGAGGAGGACTGTTAGTAAACAAAGCAGCCCTCCTCCCTGTCGGAGATCCTTGGTAATCACCAGGCACCAGCGGGTAATCACCGGGCGGGACACGATTGACAGCTGCGGCTGCCAATGACGGCGCGGGTAGGGCACATGTGCGACTTGCACACACCCCCTACCCGGAAATACAAAATCACGTATATATACACGTGATTTTGCGCACCCCTGCCACCCTGTAGCAGTATACTGTATCTGCTATAGGGCGGTCGGGAAGTCGTTAAAGTGGAAGAAAAGCCTAACTATAACTATTCTTAAAAATATTCCCTCCCTCCTCCTCCTACCTATCCTGTAGTAAAAAGATTTGTGTACTTACCTGTTTTCAGTCTGCTCCAGTCTGGTCAGGTGATCCTGCAGCTCTTGCTCCCAGTTTCAGTAAGCGGCTGTGTAGGGGAAAGGAGGAAGCGCCGCCGCCACCGCCTGGGCCATACACGCCTATGGGTGGCATCACAACTCCCGGAATTTGCATACATTGTCAAGTACTCCCTTACAAAGAGCTGCGGGATCATGGCACCGGACCAGCATTGACTGAAAATAGGTAAGTACAGAGATCTTTTTTTCTACAGGTTAGGAAAGATAGGTAGGATGGTCCAATCACACATATACAATTTAACACAGGTTAACACATCAGCATAAGATTGTCATTGTATTTAAAAGAGATAGTTTGCATATGTTCAATGGGTTGACCTGTGCTGGCTACAAAATTCCACGTATCCTTTTTTTGATGCATGAATCTGTATTAAAGGGCTGATTGATGGAAACAGCAGCCCATATCAACGCATGACAATGTACCAGTGTCCGACCAACCAAAACGAAAAAAAAAAAAAAGTCAGCCTTAATCTCAAGCCTATGAGGTACTTTAGGATACAGAACAGGTTCTCTTTTACAACTCAAACTACATGCTGAAATTGAAGGCTTCATTAGGAGTTGTGATTCTGACAAGGGCTTTCGCTTCCTCATATGCTAGACGGGGAAGGAATCCAATCTGATAGAGCTATAATCCCATTCTTAGAGGGCTGTGAGGACTGTCAGTGATGTAATAAATGCAGCAGATTAACCTGGCTACAATCAGCTGCTGAAAATGATTACAGGGGATTTAACTTTAACACATTCCTGCTGCCATCATTTTGGCGGAAGACAAAAGCAAACTCTTAGCTGATAGTCTGAATGATTTAGATGTATAAAATTCCTCTTCCCTTTGTTAGTGTTCTAAAACAGAAGATGTACCCATAGAAAGGTGGGGCATGTATCTGCCTCACATTGACTGAATCAGGGTAACTCACCACACTGGTATACTGTTAGAATGGAATGATAGATATTCTGTACTGAAAGTGGACCTGTTCACAGACTATGAACACTAAGAATTTACATATTCTGAACAAGTAGTAAACACACTTAAAAACAAAGCTCTCATTCACCTCTGTAGTTATAGGCATTGTGAAGAAATGCATCTTCGAAACTCACAACAGAAACACTGAAATATGCTTTGCATTAGTAGATTATTGTGTTCATATATGATTTAAATATGCTGTTTTTATATTTAGTTACAAGAACTGTAAAGTGGCCAACCCTTCTTGAAGTGTTAGATCTTACAATCTGCCAGTTCCCCCCACTACATTACTATGCTTCCAGCAAAACTGTCAGGGTGTAGCTCAGATGTCACCCCTGATTTGGAAACATGGTGGAATATTGTTCTGCCAAAACATTAGCAACTGGGTGGTACATTTTACCTAAAATATACTTTAAGTCTTTCATTAAGAAAGAGTTTAGGATTCAGGATAGTTTTATCTCTCACCAAACAGAGGGAGGAAAAGTACCCCATTGTTGGTGTCAGTGGGAGGAATAGTGCCCCATTGTTGGTGTCAGTAGAGGAATATTGCCCCATTGTTGGTGTCAGTGGGAGGAATAGTGCCCCATTGTTGGTGTCAGTAGAGGAATATTGCCCCATTGTTGGTGTCAGTGGGAGGAATAGTGCCCCATTGTTGGGGTCAGTGGGAGGAATAGTGCCCCATTGTTGGTGTCAGTGGGAGGAATAGTGCCCCATTGTTGGTGTCAGTAGAGGAATAGTGCCCCATTGTTGGTGTCAGTGGGAGGAATAGTGCTCTATTGTTGGTGTCAGTGGGAGGAATAGTGCCCCATTGTTGGTGTCAGTGGGAGGAATAGTGCCCCATTGTTGGTGTCAGTGGGAGGAATAGTGCCCCATTGTTGGTGTCAGTGGGAGGAATAGTGCCCCATTGTTGGTGTCAGTAGAGGAATATTGCCCCATTGTTGGTGTCAGTGGGAGGAATAGTGCCCCATTGTTGGTGTCAGTGGAGGAATAGTGCCCCATTGTTGGGGTCAGTAAGAGGAATAGTGCCCCATTGTTGGCCCACTTCACAAAAAGAACATTTGGGAACTTGAGAAAGTAAAGAGAAGGGCAACTAAACTGATAAGAGGCATGGAGGAGCTCAGCTATGAGGAAAGATTAGAGGAACTGAATTTATGCTCTCTTGAGAAGAGGAGATTAAGGGGGGATATGATCAACATGTATAAATACATCAGTGGTTCATATAGTGAACTCGGTGTAGAGCTATTCACCCTGAGGTCATCACAGAGGACAAGGAGGCACTCTTTACGTCTGGAGGAAAAGAAATTTAATCTCCAAACATGGAAAGGTTTCTTCACAGCGAGAGCTGTGAAAATGTGGATTATTATTATTATACAGTATTTATAAAGCGTCGATAGTTCGCTCAGCGCTGTACATTACAAAGGGGGACAGAACATGTGACAGAACAATACCAATACAATGCAAAACATGAGGGGATTGAGGGCCCTGCTCTTTCGAGCTTACAATCTAGGAGGGAGGGGATGGTGGTACAGGAGGAGATAGCTGTGGGGGATGGAGTGGTAGGAAGAGTGGATAAGGTCGGTAAGTTAGCAGGGGGTGGGGTAGGCTTCCCTGATGAGGTGGGTTTTCAGGGTGCACCTAAAGGAGAGGAGAGTAGGTGATAATCTGATGGGTTGGGGCAGGGAGTTCCAGAGGATGGGTGACACCCTGGAGAAGTCCTGGAGGCGGGCATGGGAGGAGGAGACCAGGGAACTAGAGACAAGGAGGTCTTGTGAGGAGCGGAGTGTGCGTGCTGGGCAGTACTTGGATATTAGGTCAGTGATGTAGTTCGGGGAAGTATGGTGGACAGCTTTGTACGTCAATGTTAGGATTTTGAATTTGATCCATTGAGCAATCGGAAGCCAGTGGAGGGATTGGCAGAGGGGGGTGGCGGAAATGGAGCGGTTGGAAAGGTGAATGAGTCTGGCAGCCGTATTCAGGATCGACTGAAGCGGGGATAGCCAGCGGCGAGGCAGACCAGTGAGGAGGGAGTTGCAGTAGTCGAGTCGTGATATGATGAGGGAGTGGATGAGCTGTTTAGTGGTTTCTGGGGTTAGGAACGTGCGGGTTTTGGCGATGTTGCGGAGGTGGAGTCTGCATGAGTTTGTTAAAGATTGGACTTGGGGCTGGAAGGATAGGTTGGAGTCCAGAATGACACCAAGTACTCTGGCCTGCGGGGTGGGTTTGATGGTGGTGTTGTTGGATGTGATGGAGAAGTCAATGGGGGGTGGTGTCCGGGCTGGGGGGAAGACAAGAAACTCGGTTTTGGAGAGGTTCAATTTAAGGAAGTGGAGCGATATCCAGTCTGATATGTCGCTCAGTAGGTGTGTGATTCGGGCGGAGCCTGAGGGGGTGAGGTGGGGGGTTGAGAGATAGATTTGTGTGTCGTCGGCATATAGGTGGTAGTTGAAGCCGTGAGAGTGTATGAGTTGGCCAAGGGAGAAGGTGTAGATGGAGAAAAGAAGGGGCCCAAGGACGGAGCCTTGAGGGACCCCAACAGAGAGGGGGAGTGAGGGGGAGGTGGTAGCATTATAGGTAACGCTGAAAGAGCGTTGTGACAGGTAGGATGAGAGCCAGGAGAGAGCAGAATCTCTGAGGCCGAGGGAGTGTAGTTTTTTGAGGAGGAGGGGGTAGTCGACTGTGTTGAAAGCTGCGGAGAGGTCAAGGAGTAGACTCCCTCAAGAGTAGGTTCTGGCCAGCTCAGTGGATTGCTTCAAAAAAGGCCTGGATTCTCTCCTATATACACAGAATATAACTGGGTACTAACATTTATAGGTAAAATTGATCCAGGGAAAATCTGATTGCCTCTTGGGGGATCAGGAAGGATTCTTTTCCCAGCAGGAGCAAAGTGGATCATGCTTTGCTGGGTTTTTTTTTTTGCCTTCCCCTGGATCAACTGTGGGTGTAGGATTAAAACTTTTTTTTTTCTATGGTTGAACTGGATGGACTTTTGTCTTTTTTCAGCCAGACTAACTATGTAGCTATGTTGGTGTCAGTGGAGGAATAGTGCCCCATTGTTGGGGTCAGTAGGAGGAATAGTGCCCCATTGTTGGGGTCAGTAGGAGGAATAGTGCCCCATTGTTGGTGTTAGTGGGAATAATAGTGCCCCATTGTTGGGGTCAGTAGGGGGAATAGTGCCCCATTGTTGATTTTAATGGGAATAATAGTGCCCCATTGTTGGGGTCAGTAGGGGGAACAGTGCCCCATTGTTGATGTTAATGGGAATAATAGTGCCCCATTGTTGGGGTGAGTTGGAGGAATAGTGCCCCATTGTTGGTGTTAGTGTAAATAATAGTGCCCCGTTGTTGGTGTTAGTGGGAGGAATAGTGCCCCATTGTTGGTGTTAGTGGGAATAATAGTGCCCCATTGTTGGGGTCAGTAGGATGAATAGTGCCCCATTGTTGGTGTCAGTGGAAATAATACTGGCCCATTGTTGGTGTCAGTGGGAGGAATAGTGCCCCATTGTTCGTGTCAATGGGAATAATAGTGCCCCTTTGTTGGTGTCAGTGGGAATAATAGTGCCCCTTTGTTGGTTTCAGTGGGAATAATAGTGCCCCATTGTTGGTGTCAGTGGGAATAATAGTGCCCCATTGTTGGTGTCAGTGGGAATATTAGTGCCCCTTTCTTGGTGTCAGTGGGAATAATAGTGCCCCATTGTTGGTGTCAGTAGGCAAAATAGTGTCCCAAGGGCCAGATAATGACAGATAAAGAGCCCCCTTGGCCACAGTTTGGAGACCGCTGTTTTAACCTCTGCTTTAAAGGCAAGTTCAGACATTTGATAAATTCTGGTGTTTTCTCCCAAATCTGTCAATGGTAATCCTGTGTGGGGACCTGGCCCTCCTAACCCTCTTGTATTGAACTGTATTGTTGCTGTACTGTATCCCGTTATATTGTAAAGCGCTGAGCAAACTGTTGGCGCTATATAAATCCTGTATAATAATAATAATTCTGAATTATGTGCATTGTACAGAGGCCAGACTATTTCTACTTTGGTGTCATAAATTTAAATAGAAAGTACCAACAACTGCTTTTCCATTTAACTGCCTGTCCACAGAAAAATGGAGGATAAAGCCACTCTCTGTCTTGTTTCATTCCATATTTGACAGATCTGCTTTAAAGAGTTTGCTGTGCTTGCTTCCCAGTAAAGGCAGAATGCAGCTGGGTGTCACAGTTCAGATCAAGTGACCCGCCTGGCACCGTCTTCCTAGGCGCTTAGCTCAGCAGTGCAAAGGGGTCAGCGTGTAGGCAGCATGGAGACCAGCCGCATGCAGCTGCTCAGTAATGCGAGTCACATGACTCTCAGCATTCCAAACGACCATCCAGCCATCCTACACATTGAAGGGTAGGGAGATGCCTGCAGGCCAGACACACCACTAACTGGCACGTGCCAGCTCTGAATACCTCCTTGTTAAATGGACTGCATACTGTCTACACATATTGGTGTTAGGGGCTATTAAGCCTAATGACTGTAACAATCAAATATGGCGGTCCCCGTATTCACAGATAGTTACACTATAAACTGTAAATATAAATTCTAAAGATTTTAAAATCATTACACAATGGCATAGCATTTCAATTTACTACAAGGTTGGATATACTAAATACTATGAATGGATATACTATACTATATTATATTTAGTGCAGGATTATGAATAATCAGTTTTAAAATCTTAAACCCATGTAGACTTACATATGAAAGATTTGTATTTTTTCTATTATTTAACTCTACTTATTTTAAATCCGACTCCATAACAGACACAGTCACCTTGCCCTTTCAGGACAAAGTGACAATGTCTTTGTACCAATACCCACATCCCCCCAATCTCCTGATACGCATCTTGCCAATGCTTCCTCACCACTTATACCTCCATTGCTGGTTGATTTTAAAAGCTAAGGGGTTGTGGTGATGTCACTTTCCAAGTCACATGACAGTGCTAGACCCAACCAATGTCACACAGGAATAAAGGCAACACGGTGGCTTAATGGTTAGTACTGCAGCACTGGAGTCCTTGGTTTAAATGCCGGCCAGGACACTATCTGCATGGAGGTTGCATGTTCTTGTGCTTCTTTGGGTTTCCTCCGAGTACTCCAGTTTTCTCTTATGCTCCATGGACATGCTGGTAGGTTAATTGGCTCCTGTCTAAGTCTGCCCTTGTATGTGTATGAGACAGGGATATTAGATTGTTAGCTCCTTGAGGGCAGGGACTGATACGAATGTACAGTATGTAAGATGCTGCACAAATTCACAGCGTTATCAGGGGTCCAGGGGGCAGCCTTTACAGAGACATTGTCACATTGCCATAAATGGTCCAAAAAGTCTGGGGCTATTGGTCACCTGCAGTCTGACAGCAGCTGCCCTATAAGATCACTTGGCTTCACACCCTGTCTCCCAGAGTTAATTTCGGAGCTCCAAAAGTTATGTAAAAAGCTAGAGCTCTGTTATTTGATACTGCCATGTGCACTCAGGAGCTGGGGACCATGTATGAGGTCAGCTGGCAGGGCAATTGTCAGGCTTCAGGCAACTCTGGTCCCTGACTTTTAAGATGAAGTGTCATACACAGTAAGTAATGCTAAACAAATTGCAAATATAAAACTTTCATAAGTAAGCACACACATTTATAATACCTAAAAACTGAATATTCAGCTTCCTGCATGAGCCCAGTCATGGGTTTCGTTAACAAGACAGGATATATCCCAAGTAGAAAGTATCCATTGTAAACATGTATCGCATTAGTATGCTACTGTCCCCGACAGATGGACCTTGTGCTTTACCTCAAACAAAGGAAAATGACTGCATAACATGTCCATCTGATACATAGCAGACAGGTGCTACTCTACTCTGCTGCTCTCCTGGGATCACTACTTGATGTTTTCCAGCAAACCTGCCCTTAATGGCCATCAACATAGTGACAGGAGCTGGATTACGATGTCCTAATGTAAATACCAGGTGTTTGCAGTTGTCTGTATGGCCAAAGGCTCATTATGAAAAATATTGTCCTTATGGACATAAAAAAATTACCCTACAAAAAAAAAAGTGCACTCTGTCTGTAGCAAATGTTCAGAGAGAGTGGACCTAAAGTGACCTGTGATGGTGTTTGAAGAATACAACTGTCAAAGTAAAATGAAAAATTGTTTTGTTCAATGATTCATCCGTGCTTGTTCTCTGCCCTTTAAAGAGACTCTGTTATAGAATAAATACCTGCAGGTAGAAGATTTAAGCACCTAGAGGTCCATATGCCTGCAGAAGCCACCCACACAGCTGCAGGAAGAAGATGTTGGCACCCAGAGGTCTATATACCTGCAGCAGCCACCCAAACATCTGCAGGAAGAACATGTAGACACCTATAGGTCCACATACCTGCAGCAGCCACCAAAGCATCTGCAGATTGGGTGGCGTCTGCAGGCATATGGACCTCTAGGTGCTTACATCTTCTTCCTGCAGATGTTTGGGTGGCTTCTGCAGGTATATGGACCTCTAGATACTTACATTTTCTAACATCTGCAGGAAGAAGATGTAAGCACCTAGAGGTCCATATGCCTGCAGCAGCCACTAAAACATCTGCAAGTAGAAGATGTAGGCCCCTAAAGGTCCATATACCTGCAGCATCCACCTAAACATCTGCAGGAAGAAGATGTAAGCACCTAGAGGTCAACATACCTGCAGCAGCCACTGAAACATCTGCAAGTAGAAGATGTAGGCCCCTAGAGGTTCATGAACCAGCAGCAGCAACCCAAACATCTTCAGATAGAAGATGTAGGCATCTAGAGGTCCAAAGACCCGCAGCTACCATGCAAACATCTGCAGGCAAAAGGTGTAGGCACCTAGAGGTCCATATACCTGCAGCAGCCACCCAAACATCTGCATGTAGAAGGTGTAGGCACCTAGAGGTCCATGGACCTGCAGCAGCAACCCTAACATCTGCAGGTACAGTTGCAAGAAAAAGTATGTGAACCCCTTGGGATTACGTGGAGTTTTGCATGAATTGGGCATAAAATGTGCTCTGAACGTCATCTAAGTCACAACAATAGAAGAACACAGTCTGCTGAACATAATACTACACAAACATTAGATGTTGCCATGGTTTAATTGCACATAACATATAAACATTCACAGTGCAGGGAGGAAAAAGTATGTGAGGCCCTAGCTTAATGACTTCTCCCAGAGCTAATTGGAGCCAGGAGTGAGCCAACCTTGACTCCAATCAGTGTGATGATATTGGACGTGTTGCTGACAGCTGTCCTGCCCTTAAAAAACACACACCTGTTTTGGGTTTACTGGTTTCAAGAAGCACTGTCTGATGTGAACCATGCCTCGCAGAAAAGAGCTCTCAGAAGACCTACGATCAAGAATTGTTGACTTGCATGAAGCTGGAAAGGGTTACAAAAGTATCTCCAAAAGCCTTGATGTTCATGTGTCCACGGTAAGACAGACTGTCTACAAATGCAGAAAGTTTAGCACTGTTTCTACTCTCCCTAGGCGCGGTCGTCCTGTAAAAATGACTGCAAGAGCACAGCGCAGAATGCTCCATGAGGTACAGAAGAATCCCAGAGTGTCAGCTAAAGACCTACATGAATCTCTGGCACATGCTAACATTTTTGTTGACACATCTACAATAAGGAAAACATTAAACAAGAATGGAGTACATGGGAGGACACCACGGAGGAAGCCATTGCTGTCCAAAAAGAATATTGCAGCACGTTCGAAGTTTGCAAAAGAGCACCTGGATGTTCCACAGCACTACTGGCAAAACATACTGTGGACAGATGAAACCAAGATTGAGTTGTTTGGGAAGAACACACAACACTATGTGCGGAGAAAAAAAGGCCCAGCACACCAACATCAAAACCTCATCCCCACTGTAAAACATGGCGGAGGGAGCATCATGGTTTGGGGCTGCTTTGCTGCCTCAGGGCCTGGACGGATTGTTGTCATTGATGGGAAAATGAATTCCAGAGTTTATCAAGACATTTTGCAGGAAAACGTACAACCATCTGTCCGCCAACTGAAGCACCGCAGAGGATGGGTGATGCAACAGGACAATGACCCAAAGCATACAAGTAATTCAACAAAACAATGGCTGCAACAGCACAGAATACGCCTTCTGGAGTGGCCCAGTCAGAGTCCTGACCTCAACCCGATTGAAATGCTGTGGCATGACCTTAAGAGAGTGATTCACTCCAGACATCCCAAGAATATTGCTACACTGAAACAGTTTTGTGAAGAGGAGTGGTCCAAAATTACTCCAGATTGTTGTGCAGGTCTGATCTGCAACTACAGGAAACATTTGGTTGAGGTTATTGCTGCCAAAGGAGGGTCAACCAGTTATTAAGTCCAAAGGTTCACATACTTTTTCCTCCCTGCACTGTGAATGTTTACATGTTATGTGCAATTAAACCATGGCAACATCTAATGTTTGTGTAGTATTATGTTCAGCAGACTGTGTTCTTCTATTGTTGTGACTTAGATAACGTTCAGAGCACATTTTATGCCCAATTCATGCAAAACTCCACGTAATCCCAAGGGGTTCACATACTTTTTCTTGCAACTGTAGAAGGAGTAGGCACCAAGAGACCCATATACCTGCAGCAGCCACCCACACATCTACAGGAAGAAGGTGTAGCCACGTAGAGGTCAATATACCTGCAGCAGCCACCCAAACATCTGCAAGTAGAAGGTGTAGGCATCTAGAGGTCATAGGTTTCTGCAGTTTTACCCTCAGCTTTTATGTTTTATTTTCCCCCATGACAAAGAGGTTGATTTACTAAAGGCAAATAGAATGTGCAGTTGCACTCTGCAAGTACAGTTGCTCCAGAGTTTAGTACAGGGGTCTCCAAACTTTCTAAACAAAGGGCCAGTTTACTGTCCTTCAGAATTTAGTGGGTCCAGACTGTGGCTATTGGGAGTACAAATTGTACTGCCATCAGTGGGAGTAAACCGCAGGTGTCAAACTGGCAACCCTCCAGCTGTTTATTTATTATTTTATTTCAGGTACTTATATAGCGCCTTCAATTTCCGCAGTGCTTTACATACATATATTGTACATTCACATCAGTCCCTATCCCTCAAGGGGTGTACAATCTAAGGTCCCTAACTCACATTCATACATACACATACTAGGGCCAATTTAGACAGGAACCAATTCACCTACCAACATGTCTTTGGAGTGTGGAGGGAAACCGGAGTACCCGGAGGAAACCCACGAAGTCACAGGGAGAACATGCATACTTCAGGCAGGTTGTGCCGTGGTTGGGATTCAAACCAGCGACCCGAGTACTGCCAGGCGGAAGTGCTAACCATTTAGCCACTGCTGTTGCCAAACTACAAGTTCTTGAGGCATTGCAAGATTGACAGTTACAAGTATGACTTCCAAAGATAGAGGCATGATGGGACTTTTCTCAACAGCTGAAGGGCCGCCAGTTTGACACCCCTGGAGTAAACAACGCACCTTTGGCATTAGGGGCAGGAATAGTGCCCCATTGTTGATGTCAATAGGAGAAATAGTGCCCCATTGTTGATGTCAGTAACAGTAATTATGCCCCTTTGATGGTGTCAGTGGCAGGAATAGTGTCTTGCATCAGTGGGAGAAACAGTGCTTGAAGGGCCAGATAAAAGCAAGTAAAGGGCCACATTTGGCTCCAGGGCCGCAGTTTGAGTATTCTTTGTAACATACAGCTTTACTTCATCTACTAAGCCAGTGGTCTCCAATCAGGTACAAGGGAAATAAAAAAAAAACAGCATTTTTTCCTTGTACATGATTGGATGCTGAAAATAAACAGAGCATTACGACATATTTATTAACCACCTCCCGCCCACCATATAGTACAATGACGGGCGCAAGGCGGTTCTCTCGTTCTGGGAGGATGTCATATGACGTCCTCCCATTCTAAGTGCGTATGCGCGGCGCCGGGAGCGTGCAGCGCGGCGATCGGCGGTGTGCTGTGTCCCTCGGACACAGCGGATCACCGATAAACAGAAAGAGCCGAAGATGTCAGCTCAGGCATGTGATCAGCTGTGTCCAATCACAGCTGATCACATGTAAACAGGGAAATGCCGGTTATCGGCATTTCTCTCCTCATGAGCTGTCACGCTGACAGCTCGAGAGGAGAGGAGAGCCATTAATCGGCATCCCTCGGAGGGGACATGTACACTGATCATCAGAGCATTGATGATCAGTGTGCCCTGATGATCTGTGTAGCCCCAGAAGTGCCACCTGTCAGTGCTCATTGATGACACCTGCCAGTGCCCATCAGTGCCACAGCAATGCCACATTTCAGTCCCTACTAGTGCACATCAATGCCACATATCAGTGCCCATCTGAGCTGCCTTTCAGTGTCACCCATTAGTGCCACCTATCAATGCCAGTCAGTGCCACCTTCAGTGCTGCCAATCAGTGCCACCTATCAGGGCCAGTCAGTGCCGCCTATCAGTGTGTATCACTGCGCCTATCAGTGCCCGTCAGTGCCACCTATCAGTGCCATATATGAGTGCTGCCTTTCAGTTCCCATCAGTGATGCCGGTCAATGCCCATCAGTGTCCATCAGTGCAGCCTACCAGTGCCCATCACTGCAGCCTCATTAGCGCACATCCGTGAAGGAGAAAAATCACTTATTTACAAAATTTTATAACAAAAACTAAGAAAAAAATTTTTTTTTCAAAATTTTCAGTGGTTTTTGGTTTAAGAAAAAATAAAAAAGGTGATTAAATACCAGAGGTGATTAAATACCACCAAAATAAAGCTCTGTCACAAAAAAATGATAAAAATTTCATATGGGTAGTGTTGCATGACCGCGCAATTGTTATTCAAAGTGCAACAGCACTGAAAGCTGGAAATTGGCCTGGGCAGGAAGGGGGTATAAGTGCCCTGTAGGCGAGGGGTTAAACTCTGGAGCAACTGCATAGTCTATTTGCCTTTAGTAAATCAACCCCATAGTCTCTTGCCAACATTCCTGCTACAAAAAAAAGGAACAGAATTTGGGTCTGAAGATCAGGAATGCCACCCAATTTTTTTGGGTTGTATACAGAGTGGGAAAGGTTAATTTGTCAGGTTTTTATTGCTATCTGTGTCCCCACTGGGAAGATTTTCCTTCATTTCTTGTCCCAGTAATATCCAGGACATGGCTGTGATCTGAACTCTCTGTTTGTCCACCATGGGCTATATTGTCCATATAAACTTACAGACAAGCCAACATTTCTAAATTTATTTTATTTCAGGTACTTATATAACGCCGTCAGTTTACGCAGCACTTTACATATATATTGTGCATTCACATCAGTCCCTGACCCTCAAGGGGCATACAATATAAGGTCCCTAACTTACATTCATACATACACATACTAGGGCCAATTTAGACAGGAGCCAATTCACCTACCTAACCCCTAGAAATATACCCTCTCCAAGCCTAAGCTGACCATACACGATGTACATTTTGTTGGTTATGTGTTAGAGAAGACACTGGTAGCTTGTGATGAGGCAGAACACTGTTTTACTTGTGTGGCTTAAGTTGCAAACATACAGAACACATTTCAGCAGACATCTTGGTTTTGAAGAGAGGAAGAGAGGAAGGAAGAGAGAGAACCAACAAGTTTTACACATATGCAAAACTAGTAACCTTAGTGTACAGTGCCATCTACTGGTCAAGTGATATTAACACACAATACTATATACTGTAGTACATGCTGCTGTATCACATTTTAGCCGGTTCATCATGAACCAGACAAAATCACTTAGTGGGTTGGCCTGTCAGCCCAAATCAAAGTCGGAAACAAAATTGTCAACCGAGTAGCATCTGCATCCAGTCAGGTACAGCTGCTGCTCCAGCATTCTGCCAGCTGTCAAAATACAATTGCCATGGCAGATGTTTTATCCATAGCATGGATGGAGGAATTGGTTGGATTTTTTTTGTTTAGCCCATCAGCTGAGTAAAAAAAAAAAAATCTATCAGTGTATGGCCAGCTTTAGTTTGAAGTTCTGAGTTGCAGAGAAGAGCAAACTGCACAGACGGAATATACTGTACATGGGGATATTCATTCACCTTTGCCAGACAGCACAGCCAGGAGGGTGACACCACATAGAGTTAAAGTGTTACTAAACCCACAGCAGTACAAATCAGTCTGTATATGCAGTAAAGCATGCTTGTTAAACTCACTGTGAAACCTAAGGGGTTAATCCTCTGCATTGTGTAAAAAGGCTGTTTGATCCTGTCTTCTCTGATCCTCCCCTTCATCTGTTGTCCCCAATCTATCTGCTGATAGTACAGAGCTCTAGGAGTCACTCTCCACATGCTCAGTTTGGTGTGTATTGCTAGAGTGTTTTTTTTTTCTCTTCTGGACAGCGCTCACTGGCCCTGTGCTGATCACATGCACCCCCTGGTGGGTGCATGTGATCAGCACAGGGCCTATCAGACATAGGGTCCAGACATTGGGTCAGGGGTCATGCAGCCTCAAAGGACAGTCAGAGGAGAATGAAAACTCCTTCTACAAGATCAACCAGTGCTCAGCTGGACACTGATAGAAATCTGAATACTGCTATATACTGCTGATGAGAAAAGATATTTGGCAGTTTATATTTACTAACAAAATTGCATTTCCATGTTGTGTGTACTGTGGGTATAGTGAATGCAGGGTCCGGGGTTTAGTAACACTGAGTACAGTGTTGTCACCTCTCCGCCTACAGCCTGCTGATGGGGCAATCAAAAAGCAGCATTACGGTGATACGCCATCAACTTTCTTCTCCTGTAAGTATGCTCCTTGTCAGCAAATGTGCATGCATCAGAGCATGGCTGGTTCCCATTGTGTCCCTCCCTTTCCCAGTCTGAGTTCTACTGTGATGCAAGTTGGCTAATATCAAGACGGATTCCAATTTTTATGTTAACTGTCTGTACACAGGAATTTAATAATCTTTAATTACACACTGCAATCATTTTTTTTTTTTTAAATATCTGCCAGAAGTTTAGGTTTAATAAAAAACAAGGGACGTCCCTGCCACCAATGGGCGCTCGTAGCTCCACGTACCCTCTTGATTTTGTCATTCTTTCGTATAGTTACTCACATTTTCAGAATAGATGACCGCTTCCCAAGTAACATCTTAATGAAGTCCCGGTAGCAAATGGCTTCGCTGTTTCCACCTGTCACTTCTGCAATCATCTTTTTCACTTCTAGGTGAGTTTTCGGGACCCCCAACTTCTCCATCATCATCTTTAGACCCATCATGCCTGGAAAAAAGACAAAGTATAAAAATACTAGAACCATACAGTACGTGAGCAAGTGATATGGAAATATTGCAGCCAGTATCCCACAGAGAAGCTGTACGGAGCAACCCGGCACACAATCTGTGTTCAAATATCAGTTTTTTTGCTCATTTAACATTTATTACTCTAGTGTGAAGATAAGAAATGTTTCTTTGAAAACGTGCAAATTGCCTGTTCTCATTATGGTTAGCAAAGAAGGACCTTCAAATAGAAAGTCAAACAATCCTCGTCTAGAAGGCTTTTTTACTGACATCTCTTCACTTGGGGGACTAAAGGGCAACTCCACCTAACCACCTAAACATAAAAACGCATACACAAGAATTTTTGTTTTAAGATACATTTGTGCATGGTGCTGGTATAACTATAGTTGTCTTGATTTAAAGTGTTACTAAAGCCAGGGCCCAGACCAGACTGGAGCAGACTGAAAATAGGTAAGGACACAAATCGTTTTACTACAGGGCAGGTAGGAGGAGGAGGAAGGAGGGAATATTTTTAAGAATAGTTATAGTAAGGCTTTTCTCCCACTTTAACCACTTCAAGTTCAGACACTTTAACCCCTTTCCTGTCCAGGCCAATTTTCAGCTTTCAGTGCTATCAGACTTTGAATGACAATTGCGCGGTCATGCAACACTATACCCATATGAATTTTTTAGCATTCTTTTGAGACAGATAAAGCTTTATTTTGGTGACATTTATTCACCACTGGGATTTTTATTTATTTTTTGCTATATAAATGAAAAAGTCCAAAACTTTTGAAAAAAAGTGTTTTTCTTATAGAATTTTGCAAATAAATAATCTTTTTTCAAAAATCTTGGCCAAAATTTATTCAGTTATCTTTTTAGTGAAAAACAAAAACAAATTAGTTTATAACCAAAAATTATAATTTTTTTAAAACATTTTTATTTTACTTTTTTATATTATTTATGTTTTTTTTTTTACATACTGTCACCCTAGCAGTACAGTGTCACCATGGTGACACTGTACTACTTGTGGGAGGTTATGAAGATTTTTTTTTTTTTTGTACACACTGATTGCTTTTACACCCATAAAGGCTGTAAAAGCAATAATTTCTCCTTCTCTCTGGCTGCATTCTTGCAGCCATCGAGAACTACTGTGTGAGCTGTGATTGATCACAGCTTGTCACATGGTACAAGGCTGTTGTGAACAGCCTTGTACCATGTGATCTCTGTGATCATTCACAGATTTCACAAGTAGTAAGCAATGATGTCAGAAGTGACATCTTGCTTGCTACTATTCATGTGATCACTGATTGGCCACAGAGGTCCCGTACAACGATCGGTGTTCCACTGTGCCAGGAGGACACCAATCAACGTTTCTGTCCCACAAATGGGTCCTATAGAATGCTGAGGGAGGAGACATAAAGGGTCACAGATGAGCTCCACGCATTTTGGAGACAATACATATCAAATTCAAGGTACATGTGGTTATACAGATGATGTTGTGTGTCCTTCATGGTGGTGGTGTTTGAACATCCTCCTGGCACAGTAAGATCCTAACAGTCTGTTCCATCTTGGGATGCTGCGAGTATTGGAAGTTTGTGAGGTGGTGTCCTGGTGGTTGTGCTTTGGGGGCCGTGTATGGTTCAGGTGACATTCCTCCTTCAGGGAGGAGGGATAACACATGCATCTTGGACTCTAATATGTACTGCTCTTGAGGAAGTGACTTTGGCTGTGAAACACGTAGAGCTCATTAATGACCCTTCTTGTGTCCTCCCTCTACTTTGCGAAGACCCTATCTGCCCACAGCATAATAATTGGCCCATTTCTGGGACAGAACAGTTGGTTTCCTTGACTTAAAATGCAATAAACCCGTGGAGGGTTGGATATTTGCTTTAGGTATACCAATATCAATGATGATCAGAATCATTTTTAAACTGGTAGATGTTTCATGTACAATTTCTTGTTTATATTATGTAAAAACAAAATGATGTATGCTGATATAAATGATATAGGCTTGTGATTTATTTGATATCTGGTGCCTTAAAAACCCAAGTGCTCAGGTGTTTTGTTATAACTAATATTTAGGTGCTGCACCTGTACACCACCTGGGTTCTACATTTATTTATTTATTTATTTCATTTTTCTTTTGTCAGTTTTGTCTTTTCCCTTTAGTGTTTTTAATCAAACAGTGGGGTACCCAAGATAAGAGGACTTTCCATTTTTATACAAGGTTGACTTTATCCAGTTGAGCTCTTACACCAAGTTTTACATTTTAGCTACAGGCTAATTGATTAGGCAATACGTTTGCCAATATTTATATACACATATATATGCTAGATATATCTTTTTTTTTTTTAGGACAAACGTGGCTTATTTTGGAAATATTATCTTGAAAGAATACGATGATCAGAATCATTATTTTTAACTGGTAGATATTTCATGTACAATTTCTTGTTTATATTATGTAAAAATAAAATGATGTATGCTGATATAGGGTTGTGATTTATTTGATATCTGGTGTCTTAAAAAGCCAAGTGCTCAGGTGTTTTGTTGTAACTAATAATTAGGTGCGGCACTTGTACACCACCTGTGATCTAGATTTCTTTTTTTTAATTTTTCTTTCGTCATTTTTGTCTTTTCACTTTAGTGTTTTTAATTGAAGAGTGGGGTACCCAAGATAAAAGGACTTTGCATTTTTATACAAGGTTGACTTTATCCAGTTGAGCTCTTACACCAAGTTTTACATTTCAGCTAAGGCTAATTGATTAGGCGATACGTTTGCCAATATTTATGTATATGCTACATATATCTTTTTTTTTTTTTTTTTCAGGATAAACATGGCTTTTTTTGGAAATATTGTCTTGAAAAAATACAATGATGATTAGAATAATTTTTTTTTAACTGGTAGATGTTTCATGTACAATTTCTTGTTTATACTATGTAAAAATAAATGATGTATGCTGATATAGGGTTGTGATTTATTTGATATCTGGTGCCTTAAAAACCCAAGTGCTCAGGTGGGATCTACATTTATTTATTTTTTTCATTTTTCTTTCGTCACTTTTGTCTTTTCACTTTAGTGTTTTTAACTGAAGAGTGGTGTACCCAAGATAAGAGGACTTTGCATTTTTATACAAGGCTGCCTTTATCCAATTGAACTCTTGCACCAATTTTTACATTTCAGCTACAGGCTAATTGATTAGGTGATACATTTGCAAATATTTATATATATGCTACATATATCTTTTTTTTGTTTCAGGACAAACATGGCTTTTTTTTGGAAATATTGTCTTGAAAGAATTACAAATTAGTTTTAAAACAAGTAGTGTTGCTGTAGATAAAAACTGTAAATGTTATTCTATCATTTGTCTCTTTTATAATGACACTAAAATTACTCCTGGTGTTTGCAGGCATCATTTACACAGCAGCCCCTGGGAGACAAAGCTGGACAGAGTTCTCAAAATAATGATTTTGGCAAAGCGTCCATAGCAGAGGAGGTAGGATAGGGCATACAAGGTAAGTGCTAGGAATTTAGATGAACTTCTTTAGTGCATACCTTCTACACCCAAAGCCCAAAATTTCTTGAAGTTTATTTTTGATGTTGCGTTCTCATGTTTACATACTTTCTCCTGCCTATTTGTGTTATTATGTTAAATGTAGATAAGCTGCTAGAGACAGGGTAGACTATGATGACCCTACCTTCCTTCTTAAAGCTGAACTCTAGTTACCCTTTAACCACTTGCCCTCCAGAGGATTTACCCCCTTTCCTGACCAGGCCATTTTTTGCTATACAGCGCTGTATGGCTTTAACTGACAATTGCTCGGTCATGCAACACTGCACCCAAATGAAATTTAAGTCCTTTTTTTCCCACAAAGAGAGCTTTCTTCCGGTGTATTTGAAAGCCTGTGAGTTTTTTATTTTTGCGATATAAAAAAAGTCTTACAATTTTGAAAAAAAAAAACTATATTTTTGACTTTTTGCTATTAAACATGTCCAGTAAAAAAAATTTCAAAATCAAATTTCATCATAAATTTAGGCCAAAATGTATTCTGCTTCATGTCTTTGCAAAAAAAAATCCCAACACATGTAAATTAATTGGTTTACGTGAAAGTTATAGTGTTTACAAATGGAGGTATATTGTCAGGAATGGACTCACCATTGGTGGTGGGACTCCCCTGCCGTGTGGGTTGCAGTACCAGGGCTGGCCAGCGGGTGCTCTCAGCAGCCAGAAGCTCACTCCTGCAATCAAGTCATCACCTGAGGCTGATTGCAGGAGGTGTATTTAAGGAGTGTATGTTTCCCAACAGCCCCTGTACCTGCATCCTGTCTGCTTCCTGCCTGATCCTGTTTCTGCTTTGATCCTGACTCTGAACGAACTCCGCCTGTCCTGACCTTGGCTATTCCTGACCACTCTTCTGCCTGCTCCTTTGTGTCTTGTCTGCCCGATGGTTCCTGACCCGGCCTGCCTGACCACTCCACCTCACCAG
This sequence comes from Staurois parvus, assembly GCF_062004578.1. Lineage (NCBI taxonomy): Eukaryota > Metazoa > Chordata > Amphibia > Anura > Ranidae > Staurois > Staurois parvus. The sequence goes on from NW_028317864.1 coordinate 2,650,662, forward strand.
CCCTGACTGCTCTTGTCTGTGTTCATTCATTCATTCATTCCGTTATCAGTTGGAGGTTTGGTTTTGTTATATTGTGTGTTTTATATTTGTGTATAACCTTTAATAAATTATATTGTTACACCATACTTGAGCCTGCGTTTCCCTGTGTCAGTTCACACATCTCTGGTCTTACCGGGAGCCCTTTACTAGTAATGGGAGCAATCAGCGACTTATAGTGGGACTGTGGTGGGCATTCTGACACTGGGGGGACTGACTTGGTGTTACTGACATCCCCAGTGACACCAATACAGTGATCACTGCTAATAAAAAGCACAGAAACTGTACCAATGGCACTGGGCAGAAAGGGGTTAACATCAAAGGGTTAACTGTGTGTGGATTTACTGTGTGCTGTGTGTGCTTTACACTGTAAGCACACTGCTTTGTATGGCTTTGCAGAGCCATACAAAGCAGTGTGCAGGAGCTGACAGGGGAGAGAGCTGTGTTGTTTATACACAGGTCTCTCTCCTGTCGGTAATACTCCAAGATTGCTGGGTGCCGCCGGGGAATCACTGGCCGGGACCCGGTGATTTACAGCTGAGGCCGCGAATGGAGATGCAGGTAGGGTGCATGCACGCCCTTTATCCGGAACTGAAAAATCACATATGTATACTTGATTTTGCACACCTGTGTCACCCTGTAGCAGTATTTCTACTATAGGGCAGTGTAGAAGGGATTAGGAATAATTATTGCCATCCCCCCTTCCCCAATAGTAAACATTAAAATGGTTGTAAACCTCTGACATGAAATATGAACAAACCATATCCCTTTATTGTGTATACTTGTCTCAATCCAGAGTACTGGGTGTCATTTCTGTCTGCTGCTTCCTCTACTCAGCAGAGTCACTTCTGACAGATTTTCCTGACACCAAGAAATAAAAAGGTGACGGGAAGGGAGCTCCAACACGCAGCCTGTGATTGACAGCCTCAGCTCTGTCCCTGTGTGAAGGGGGTGTGTCCATTTCTTACAGTCAGCTCTCACTGATCTGTAACTTCAGCTCCCAGCCCCCTACTTTCTAAAAGCTCAGACAAGCTGTAAAAATTCCAGACTCTGAACTGATGTAGAGAAGAAATGGTTACAGATAAACAGGTACAACGCACATAGGAGGATTTGTTTCATCTCTGTGTATCACCTGAGGCCAGTCACTTCACTGGGTATATGTAAGGGTTTACAACCACTTTAACTGCTTGTTTAGTCTAGGAGGGTGCAAAATTGTTGGATACTTACCTTATTCCCTGTTCTTGCAGGCTTTCTTCACATGGGAAAACGAATCTCACCAAGCTTGTCTGCCCCGGCTGTGCAGCCGCCCCCTAGCTGACATCATATGCACAGAGCATGCCAACAGCCCGTCCATATTCCAGGAACAAAGGAGAGAGGAATAAAGTAAGCATTCCTCCACTTTACAATCCCCCTAGACTAAACAGGCATTTACTACACTATCTGGGGGAAGGAGAGGGGGATACACAATACTTAGAATACAAAGGTACAACTGGAGGATTATCCCAACCATCTTTAATGTGTGGATGGGGGAATCCAGTAATTTTTTTTTTCAACCCACAGGGGCTCTATGGGCTGCCTGATAGCGGGGAGACTTCCCGATCAGAGCACACTGATCAGTGCTGGTGGCTGTAGCCTGCGGCGCTAATTGAGTGGAAATTTTCCAACAGAGCAGTTCTATAGAAGTTAATTGGTAGATCGTCTTCTGTGCAACCACCCTGCCCATACATGGATCGAAATTTGGAATGTTTCCAGCTGAATTGGTCAAATAATCATCCATTCTTGGCAGGCTCTATTTTTGAGAATTGACCAGTGTTCGACTTTAACCCTTGGCGCCAACCATACGCAAATATGTGGCCCCATTGGACTGGGCTTTCTTCTGTGGTGCCGCATATTTGTGTACTTGCCTTTGTGCTGATAGTATGCCACACTGTGCACTCCCAGCACAGAGGCCAGGGTCTCACTGAGTGCCCCGGGTCCCGTATTAACCATCAGGACCTGAAACTCCCAATTTCGGGTCACCTGATCGTTAGGATAGCTTCTGATTGACTATTGCAGTGATCAATCATTGTGAAGCATGCCTCCATGTTTTCTCCCTGTGAATGCAGGAGATTATATCTCTCTCTTTCTCCTTGCAGAGAGAAAAATAACACGGGTGTGTAGCAATTGTACGTACAAATATGGACACGAACATCCATTTTGCTAAAGATCCTCTATCTTGTGTCATTCTCACTCCAAATCCCCCCTCCTCCCTTTCTGTTGAATGGCAGGTGGTCTGGTGTATGCTGAGTTCAGGAGTGCACAGGGCACAGCTGGATACCCATCATGGTTGTAAACCCAATTAGCTGATGCCAGGGTGTCTGTCCCACTCTTGCTCTGAGCTGCTCGTAAAGCTTTAAACCCGCCAGTCACTGGACTTGAAAGCATTCCAGAATAGTAGTAAAACATTCATCTCATTTGGAAACCACTTTTTCATACACTTTCATATCTTTCGGCAGGAAATATGTACCATAAAACAAAGCATATATTCAGAGAGGTCATTTTAATACAAGTCACCTGATTACTTACACCCCTAGATTACATCTACCTGAGAGCAGAAAGCGATATCTCTTTACCGTCACAGGCAGATATATCATATCTGGTGTCTGGACGTTCAGAATATCATTCTGCATATTATCCTACCAGTGAATAGGATGCTACATCTACCTATGGAAGGTTATTGACCATGGTAAAACTTGTGAGGGATTTAGGTCACAGCTTGGGTCCCTGCCTAAACCCCTCTCCCCAAATGAGGCGATTGGCCCTTGGCTTCAGAGACACCCCCTGCTGGGGAACTACAAAATAGGCTGTCAGGCCTGGAGAAGTAAGATGAAGAGATTTCTCCCGTTTAACATCAGTAACCAACTTTGGGAGAAACGGTACCCTTTTGCTCAGGACACTTCAATCTGCTTAAATCAGTACTCTGGCAAGTATTCTACCTCTCTAAACTTCTTTCTGTTATCTCTCTGCTGTGTTATTGCTCCCTGTATATGTGTGTGTGTATGTATATATATATATATATATATATATATATATATATATATATATATATAAATATATGCTACATCTTTTTCTGTAAATATTTTTATTGCACCACTTTGACCTATTTAGTTATGAATCCTATTTTCTGAAAAGTGTTGAACTGTTTCTAAAGCTCTTTAACCTCCCTAGCGGTATGATTCCTTCCAATTTTTTGTGCTGAAAGCGGTACCATTTTTTCGCATGGAAATAGTTTTTTATTGTAGGCTGTAATTTTTAGGAAAATTTCCCCACAAATCATTATCACTCAATTCTGTAAGTGGTTCTGATTTACTATCGCTGTTCTCTAGCCGGTTGACGTAAAGGGACGCTTTTTGGACGCCATGGACTTTTCTAAGTTTCCAGGCAGAAAGAACAGACAAAATGCAGGCAGGGCACAGGACAAAGCACTAGGGACAATATGTATGTGAAATGGGATGAAACAGCAATGTTTTACTATTTAAAATTGAAAAAAAAAAGACATTTTTAAAATTTTTTAAATTTCCCGCCGCCGCCCGTACGTCCCGACATCACGGGGACCGGAACACAGAAGCCGGATGCCGGCATCGGCCGGAGGAGATGGCCGGGGACGCTGCAGGGGACACATCGTGGGAACGAAGAACAAGGTAAGTGCTGCAGGGACCCCCAGAGCAGCGCCGCACGGTAAGCCCGAGTGTAGCTCGGGGTTACCGCTTGTGGTATAGAAATTTTACCCCGAGCTACACTCGGGAATACCGCCAGGGAGGTTAATGCAAACTAAGAATCCCTGTCTCTGAAGAGCGCTACTGTGTGTTTTAAGCTTCTGCATACATCTGCCTGCGGTGACAGTGTGTATACAGACGCTTATTCAAACATCATAGTGTTATTGCTAAGATTGGCGAGTTTCCTCCGTACAAAAAGGTGGCAGTGTGAAGGGTTAATTGCGTAATTAACCTGACGAAGTAACAATCGCTCTCAGGCTGTGGCACATAGATTGTGGTCCAGTGAGCTGGAAAATCCTTGTGCAAGGTGCAGCTGAGCGTTGCATTGTTACACATGTGACAGCGTGGTTTTAGATTGGCTAGTCCTTTGGTCACAAGTTGGTGAGAAGGGTGGGGGCCTGACACCGCACCTGTCACAGGGTTTGTAAAAAAAATACTAAAAAATAAAATTAAAAAATGCCTAGATCAAGGTTAAAATGGCTTTTTTATATTTTAAAAAAATATATATTTTTAAAAATATTATGCAATATATATATATATAATTTTTTTTTTTAAATATATTGAATATGGCCAAGATTGTAATATTTCAAATATATGTCAATATATTTGGGAAGAATATTTCTGAAAATATATTTCAAATAGATTTTTTTTCCATGTGGGTACTCTCCTCCTGTTCCTGTAAGATCCCAGCACAACAAGCTTCTGAACTGATCTTTTATGACCATTCATAAAATATTTTCTAAATACCGAAGTCTGTTATGTATTCATTCTTAAAAAAAAAACTTACCAATCTCTCCTTGGTCATTCAGATCGAAATCCATGAATTTTTCTAGAAGAAATAATAGAAGTCAATATATAATTGTCATGAATCAGTGTATTGAAATGTTGACATTGTAGTACAACATGTAACATGAAACTATTTAGTAAAGCATATTTTCCGGTTTGGATTAGGCAGTCACTCCCTCACAAACACCGAGGGCAAAGCATGACCTTCGCTACGTATTTACTACAGTCATGACTAATGACTTCTAGAATGGCTGGAATGACAAAAAAATGCAAATACTTTAGAAATGATTGTCTATTAAACATGCGATGTATCACTGTTTTCATTGAGTCAGCCCAGTAGGAGGTTTGTGTTAGATTGCAGATCTTCTGGGGGAATGTCACCTCTCCCTTCCTTATGACAGCAATAAAATGATATCATGCATTAAGTCCCTATTTGTGGGGATGTAAATTTAATTTGGGTGCAGGATTGCATGATCGCGCAATTGTCAGTTAAAGTAACGCAGCGCCATAACCAGGGGCGGACTGACAACTCATGGGGCCCCTGGGCAATAGGGGATCATGGGGCCCCTGTGTCCTTGCCCAAACTCAAAAAAGCCTATGAAAAAGGTACCAGGGGCATCTCATGGGGCCCCCTACTGACCCTGGGCAGTGCCCGAGTTTCCAAATGGTCAGTTCACCCCAGGCCATAACGCAATAAATGGCCTGGTCAGAAAGGGGGGTAAGTCCTCAGGAGGGCAAGTGGTTACAGTGTAATTAAACCCAGGACCCTGCATTCACTATATCTGGTCTCCCACAGTATGCAGAACACAGAAATCCTGTTGAGGGCAAGTGGTTAACTGATGCGGACATTAATGGATGTAAACAGGTGATCATCCATTTACAACCGTTAGTCCATAGAAATAAATGGATGTCCGTTTTTCATCTGTCCGTTTACAGATGAAAAACGGACATCCATGTATTTCTATGGACTAGCGGATGTAAACGGATGATCATCTGTTTACATCCGTTAACCACTTGCCCTCCAGAGGATTTACCCCCCTTCCTGACCAGGCCATTTTTTGCATTACAGCGCTGCGTTACTTCAACTGACAATTGCGCGGTCATGCAATGCTGCACCCAAATGAAATTAACGTCCTTTTTTTCCCACGAATAGGGATTTCTTTGCGAGTTATTATATGTTTTTTATTTTTTTGCGCTCTATTAAAAAAAACAGACAATTTTGAGAAAAAAAATATATTTTTGACTTTTTGCTATTAAACACGTCCAGTAAAAAAATTTTAAAAATCAAATTTCGTCATAAACGTAGGCCAAAATGTATTCTGCTGCATGTCTTTGCTAAACACCTGTAAATTAATTGGTTTACATGAAAGTTATAGCGTCAGGGATCTAACTCTGTCCTCACCCAGGCCAGTTATTCACCAATCTACAGGTCCCCAGGGTCGGAATATTTACTATGGGAAGCTGGATGTGACTTCTTGTGGCTTCACAGCCGGAAACCCACTGCATATGCATGAGTCGCGCTGCTCTTTTTGAGTGGTCCCGCAGCCTCCTGGAACCTGTGTCACGTCCCAGAAAGCTGCAGGCAAAGTGGGGGGGGGGGGGGAGAGAACTGCCGCTTGGATTGCCTAGGTCAGTGGTCCCACCGACATCAATGATGGGGCACTATTCCTCCCACCGACACCAATGATGGGGCAGTATTCCCTCCACTCACACCAATGATGGGGGACTATTCCCTCTACTCACACCAATGATGGGACACTATTCCTCCCACCGACACCAATGATGGGGCACTATTCCTCCCACTGACACCAATGATGGGGCACTATTCCTCCCACCGACACCAATGATGGGGCACTATTCCTCCCACCGACACCAATGATGGGGCACTATTCCTCCCACCAACACCAATGATGGGGCAATATTCCTCCCACTCACACCAATGATGGGGGACTTTTCCCTCCACTCACACCAATGATGGAGGACTATTCCCTCCACTCATACCAATGAAGGAGCACTATTCCTCCCACTTACACCAATGATGGGGGACTATTCCCTCCACTCACACCAATGATGGAGGACTATTCCTCCCACTTACACCAATGATGGGGGACTATTCTCTCCACTCACATCAATGATGGAGGACTATTCCCTCCACTCACACCAATGATGGAGGACTATTCCTCCCACCGACATCAAGGATGGAGGACTATTCCTCCCACCGACATCAATGATGGGGCACTATTCCTCCCACCGACATCAATGATGGGGCACTATTCTTCCCACAGACACCAATGATGGGGCAATATTCCTCCCACTCACACCAATGATGGAGGACTATTCCCTCCACTCATACCAATGAAGGAGCACTATTCCTCCCACTTACACCAATGATGGGGGACTATTCCCTCCACTCACACCAATGATGGGGGACTATTCCCTCCACTTACACCAATGATGGAGGACTATTCCTCCCACTTACACCAATGATGGGGCACTATTCTCTCCACTCACATCAATGATGGAGGACTATTCCCTCCATTCACACCAATGATGGAGGACTATTCCTCCCACCGACATCAATGATGGAGGACTATTCCTCCCACAGACACCAATGATGGGGCAATATTCCTCCCACTCACACCAATGATGGGGGACTTTTCCCTCCACTCACACCAATGATGGGGGACTATTCCTCCCACTTACACCAATGATGGGGGCCTATTCCCTCCACTCACACCAATGATGGAGGACTATTCCTCCCACTTACACCAATGATGGGGGACTATTCTCTCCACTCACATCAATGATGGAGGACTATTCTCTCCACTCACATCAATGATGGAGGACTATTCCCTCCACTCACATCAATGATGGAGGACTATTCCTCCCACCGACAACAATGATGGGGCACTATTCCTCCCACCGACATCAATGATGGGGCACTATTCCTCCCACCGACACCAATGATGGGGCACTATTCCTCCCTCTCACACCAATGATGGACTATTCCCTCCACTCACACCAATGATGAGGCACTATTCCTCCCACTTACACTAATGATGGGGCACTATTCCTCCCACTGGTACCAAGGACGAGGCACTATTCCTCCCACTGATACCAATGATGGGGCACTATTCCTCCCACTGATATTAATAATGGGAAACTATTCCCCCCCTAATACCATGTTCTGCTCTGCTGGTCACAGTCTGGCCTTTCTAAAGTTTGAAGGACAGTGAACTGGCCCTTTGTTTAAAAAGTTTGGAGACCCCTGGCCTAGGTGATCTGAGTGGAAATGGAAGCAGGTGCCTGTCAAAACCAGGTACCTGTTCTGTCCAAAAGTGGTAGCAAACGGGGGTTGGAGGTGGAAAAGCCGAACTTCCCCTTTTGGGTGAATTCCACTTCACAGACAAGAGGACCACATTTCACCATAACATTTGTCCACACTGGGCAGGTCTGTTTTTTGTTATAATTTCCTGAATCTGGTTGGGTATTGTTGAATTGGATGAATATGACTTGATTAGTAAATCTGATGTCACATTGGGTGTGTGGAATTTTCTGCATATATCAAAATACTTGTCCAGTGAATCATGATTGTGTTCTTCCCAAGTGACAATTACTGGCATGCTGTCCTCTCTGCGCAAGGCCTTTTCCTCTTCTTATGACTTGTTTGGCAGTAGATCTGCTGCTATGAGGTCATAGAGGGACGTTTTGGGTTTGTTTTTGTAAAAGGCCAATAAAGTCCTTGAAACTGTCAAAGAAGAACTGAGGACATTCAGGCCCTAAGAGAGGAGGAAGTGTTATTGCTTTTCACAGCCAGCAATTAGCTGCTTGGTTTTTAAGCGTGGCCACGGAGGACTAAATAAATGCAAGCCATGCTTCCACAATATTGCTTTTCCAACTTGTTATTGAGTCCAGCCCATTCTGCTGTTATGGAGCACAGGATGAAAAAATAAGGTGCAGCACAATCAAAGGGACACAGCAAAGAACCCTTAGACTGCAGCACTGGAGCCATGGGTTCAGTTGCCACCAGGGACATATTAAGTTAATGTGGCTATACTCAAAGCTTTTCTTGGTTTCCTCCTACATACCACAAACAACAGGCAAGTATTAGACTTTTAAATACACTGCTCAAAAAAATTAAAGGAACACTTTTTATTTAAAATATAGCATCACGTCAATTAAACTCCTGGGATACTGATCTGGTCAGTTAAGTAGCAGAGGGGTCAGTTAAGTAGCAGAGGGGGCTGTTAATCAGTTTCAGCTGCTTTGGTGTTAATGAAATTAACAACAAGTGCACTAGATGGGCAACAATGATACAACCCCCAAAACAGGAATGGTTTTACAGGTGGAGGCCACTGACATTTTATCCCTACTCATCTTTTCTGACTGTTTTTCACTAGTTTTGCATTTGGCTAGGGTCAGTGTCACTACTGGTAGCATGAAGTGATACCTGGACCCTACAGAGGCTGCACAGGCAGTCCAACTCCTCCAGGATGGCACATCAATACGTGCCATTGCCAGAAGGTTTGCGGTGTCTCCCAGCATAGTCTCAGGAGCATTGAGAAGATTCCAGGAGACAGGCAGTTACTCTAGGAGAGCTTACAGTGCCGTAGAAGGTCTGTAACATATCAGCAAAATAAGTATTTGCTCCTTTGTGCAAGGAGGAACAGGATGAGCACTGACAGAGCCCTACAAAATGACCTCCAGCAGGCCACTGGTGTAAATGTCTCTGACCAAACAATCAGAAACAGACTTCATGAGGGTGGCCTGAGGGTCCGACATCCTCTGGTGGGCCCTGTGCTCACTGCCCTGCACCACAGAGGTCGATTGGCATTGGCCAAAATTGGCAGGTCCGCCACTGGCACCCTGTGCTTTTCACAGATGAGCACATGTGACAGATATGAAAAGGGCTGAGGAAACCATGGAGAACGTTATGCTGCCTGTAACATCATTCAGCATGACCATTTTGGTGGTGGGTCAGTGATAGTCTGGGTAGGTATATTAATGGAGGAACGCACAGACCTCTACAGGCTAGACAATGGCACCCTGACTGCCATTAGGTATCGGGATGAAATCCTTGGACCCATTGTCAGACCCTACTCTGGTGCAGTGGGTCCTGGGTTCCTCCTGGTGCAGGACAATGCCCGGACTCATGTGTCGAGAGTATGCAGGCAGTTCCTGGAGGATGAAGGAATTGATACCATTGAATGGCCCCCACGCTCACCTGACCTAAATCCAATAGAACACCTCTGGGATATCATGTTTTGGCCCATCCAACACCGCCAGGTTGCACCTCAGACTGTCCAGGTGGTCAGTGATGCCCTGGTCCAGATCTGGGAGGAAATACCCCAGGACACCATCCATCGTCTCATTAGGAGCATGCCCCGATGTTGTTAGGCAAACTACTGTATACCATTCTGAGTTGCTGAAATAAAATTTCAGCAATATGGACTAGCCTGTTGCATCGTTTTTCACCTTGGTTTTCAGGGTGTCTTTGAATTCAGTCCTCTGTAGGTTGATAATTTTCATTTCTATCAAATGATGGGACATCCTTATGTTCCTAATACATTACCCAGTCCATAGCAGATTGAGATCTGATGTATATTCAAAGTGTTCCTTTAATTTTTTTGAGCAGTGTACATTTGGAAGAAAGTGGACATACAATTAGAATATTTTTTATATGTTAAGCATTCTAGAGCATGCTAATTAATTTGTCAGTGTAACACCTCCAGGTATTTATTACATTTTCACAGAGGTAACATCACACTGCCTGCAATTGCCTCCATCTTCTGTTCTATCCAGAAGAATGGTGCCATCTTTATTGCACCGTCCTCTAAGTTCCCCATCTCTGTCATATACTGTAATTCTGGCTCAGGGATGACACAAAAACGAATATCCTGGTACTACTTCCTACAAAGTAACATTGTTGTAAGCTGACTGCCGAGGAAGAAGAGACTGAGTATATGCCTTCTCCTGTCTGCAGCAGACTGATGCCATCATCTCAATTTAAGTTGGCCATGGACAGACCACAGGCTTAAAGAGAGAACCCTATTTATTCCCCCATCCAAGCTAAACTGCGAAGATGGAATCATCTATCCTGTCAGCCAGCACCTGCGGATGTCAGAATACACAAACAGTGGCTGCAACTGCAGTTTGGCCAAGAATTTTCTGGTGCGTATAGGGCGGGTGTCGGCAACCCGCGGCTCTTTTTCACCTTTCCTGCGGCTCCGGAGCACACTGCCCACCAGGTGACAGGCAATAGGGTCGGCAAGCCGCGGCTCTTTTAATGCAGCTCTTCTGTGTGCCGGGTGCCCGCTGGCAAACATTGGCTGTCAGGATGTAGGCGGGGCAGCGTGACGAACTCCTCTCCTCTCACAGTCCGCCCTGAAGACCAGAACGGCGCGGGAACACAGCGAGAGGAACGTGCGGAGCAAAGGTAAGTGAATTGACACAATATGGGGAATGAATTACTATAGGGGGGATGAATTACTATATGGGGGATGAATTACTATATGGGGGATGAATTACTATATGGGGGATGAATTACTATAGGGGGGATGAATTACTATATGGGGGATGAATTACTATGGGGGATGAATTACTATGGGGGATGAATTGCTATGGGGGATGAATTGCTATATGGGGGATGAATTGCTATATGGGGGATGAATTACTATATGGAGGATGAATTACTATGGGGGATGAATTACTATATGGGGGATGAATTACTATATGGGGGATGAATTACTATATGGGGGATGAATTATTATATGGGGGATGAATTACTATAGGGGGGATGAATTACTATATGGGGGATTAATTACTATGGGGGATGAATTACTATATGGGGGATGAATTACTATATGGGGGATGAATTACTATATGGGGGATGAATTACTATGGGGGATGAATTACTATATAGGGGATGAATTACTATATGGGGGATGTATTTTCAGTTTTAAAAATGTGGCTCTCAAAATAAATTTCAATCGTGGTTTTGGCGAGATTTGGCTCAGTTGAAAAAAAAGGTTGCCCACCACTGACCTAAGGCTATGATTGTGATTATGACGATACACTGTGGCCCTGATTAACCCTTTGCTTACTGGGCCCTTAAACCCCCTTCATGACCAGAGCGCTTTTTGCAATATATGCAGTGTCGGATTTGTTTTAAATGTTGCAATGGTTTTGAGGCTCCCAGTCTTTTTTTCCCTCTCGGAAACGGGTCCAAGTGGTTCTTTATGTCTTAAAGGTTGCAGACCCCTGGTATAGGGCTACCAATGGCTCCAATTTCAGATAGCTGAAATTTGCTCTGTGTTTGGCCAGCTTTAGGCTGCCCATACACTATACAATTTTCTTACAATTTTTGCCCAATTTTAGATTTACCTTCAACTATGTAGTCCAAGGGCCTGTCTAATAGGATACAATTGAAAGTGTTATTTAGGTTTGACCTCATATTATATGGTTTTTGGTAAATCTAAAGCAAAAATCTCAAGAAAATTGTATAATGTATGGCAAGCCTTAGGCAAAGTCAAAGGATTGGAGCTGAAGAATTGCTTATGCAATAAAAGGTGCAGCTTTCTTCTAAAAAATGATACCATTGCTGTACAGTCTGACATGTCAGGAATGTATTCGTGCAGGCTTGTAAATCTAATGTACTGTATATTATACAGTTATATGGATTTTATGGACCTTTATCACTACGTTTATTATATGTGTTAGGCCGGCTATAGACAGTTCAGCAGGAACTGCCCAAGATTTGAACCATGTGTAGGAAGGCTGAATGTACTAAGTTGATCGATCGATCAACTTGGACACAACCAGCCTGCTGGATTGACTCACAATTAACACTAGTGGCTGCTATGCAATAATCACGGTCTTCTCCCAGTGAAGACAGCTTCCCCTGTCCGCCTCTCGCAGGGTGAAGACAATTGCTTGGCAGGAGAGATTCCCCTGTCAGCAAGGTCTTTGTTGATGAGGAAATCGTGCAAATTTCTTTCATGCAACCCGTTGTTGCAGGAAAGAAATTTGCACCGTCTATGGCCGGCCTTAATTATGATATGTTTCACTTTCTATTGTATCGTTGCACATTAGTCTTAAAGGAGGAGGCGGCCTTTATTCCTGAAATACAATGGCTGTATTTGATGCTTTTAAAGGAGAAGTGTGCGAAGAGAAAAAACAAATGCACATACTCTCTCCCAAGCTACAGCATTGGTGTGATGTCGCAGCTGTCCCCCGCCAGCTTTAAGCATGTTCCAGTGAGCGCTGGAGGTGCAAAACAAAGAGTGACGACTGCTCAGAACTGACTGAGAACTGAGCAATCAAGTTATGTGATTGCTCAGTTCTCAGTCAGTTCTGAGCAGTCGTCACTCTTTGTTTTGCAGCTCCAGCGCTCACTGGAACATTGTGCTTGGTTGGGGGCAGAGAGCGGCTGGTTCAGGCTCTCAACCACACGCTCGGAGGCTGAGCCAGCTGCCAATCAGGCATCTAAGTTGATCCCAACATTATTGTCAGGGCACGTGACCAAAAAGAGAAGTACAGTCAAAAAAGCTTTCACCATACGTCTCTTAACCAATAAATGTTTCAAAAATTGTAAGTGATATGAGGTTTTTTAATAGGCACTACTAGATATCTACTCCAGAAGTTAATGTTCTGTCATGAACAGAGAGGTAGCAGCCTAGGACCAAAAAAGGCTCACGTAGACTATACCTTCATCATGGATCAGCAACTCAGAAGACACACTTTACTGCAATTTATCAAAATCAAGTCTCACTTGCACCATCTCACACACATCAGACACCTTCCAGATGAAGGCATCCAAGGATGGTCCTAACAAGCATTTGCCTCCCTCAGTTTGTTTCTTCCAGAGAACATCTGCTGACCAACGCTTGAGCCGTAGGATTCTTCTCAAGTGGACAAACATGGTGCCTATCTCAGATAGCTCTTTCAGGAGTCTTCCAAGGCATCCACTGAGAAACTCAATACTCCTGGAAAATACTCCGGTAAGGGCCAGATGGCAGGATCCCCTGGATCTGTTTCTCTGGAACGGACCAAATGCTTTGCCTATATTTTGAGGGTTTGGCAAACGTCCACTGCAGCCATCCCAGGCTGCAGAGCCACTTCTATTATAATCATGGCCTCTAACCCCTTATCTGTGGCATCTTAAAGACCAGGATTTCATATACCAGGACCTTCAGACTCTCATTCAAGTAAGAGATGGTTGGGTCAACAACCGGAAAACTGATTTTCATGTAGAATTCCATCTCTATGGGGTACTGCTGAGCGAATCACTTCTGAGGTGAAACATTATCTTTGGGTAAGCCCAATTGGCATACAACACTTTCTGCAAGTGGGAGCTTTCTGAGAAAGGACTTAGGATGTTTTGGTGGCCACCAAAACACAGTGAATTTTGGAGAAAAGGATCCAGAAATAGTAAGATCAAGTTAATGTGCATCATGTCTTCTAGGAAACCCACTGTGGTGGTCTTCTGTCTGCCACAGTCTTGAGATTTCACTTCCGAGGACTTCCGATGCTCAACAGTTCCTTCCTCTTTTTAAGGATATTTCTCCAACGCCTCATCCTCCACCTGCCTGTGTGAAGTCATGACTTTTATATATATATATATATATATATATATATATATATATACATACCTCCCAACTGTTTGAGATGGGAATGAGGGATACCTATTAGCAAAAGTATGCAGGAATAGGACACACACCCTGCCACACCCCTCATAAAGGAGAATTATACCAAAAAAATGATTAGTTAAACCCACAAGTGCTTTATTATTTACAACTGCTACAGTATTCCTTTTTACTGGCTTTTGAAATCTACACCTGCAACAATTTAGAAATTGGATGAAAGCTTTTGCACTGGAAAACACTTTTTGAAAGATATAAAGTGCATTTTATACACAATTATAGAGATTAGACCAAAATGAAGGTCAAATTAAGAGGAGCGACAGAGGGACTTTGTTCCAAGTCAGAGAGAGTCCCTCAATTTTAAGGACAGTTGGGAGCTATGTATATAAATATTTTTATTTTGCTTCTCTACCTTTTGTCACAAACATTTATCATATTTAAATGAACTATTGTTTTTCTCAGACCTGTTGTTCTCCTTTTTTTTTTTAATTCTTTTTTGTTTCACTTTTCTTCCTTTATCATATTATACATTCTCCCTTTGGCTCCGTACGCCATTATTTTGTGTTTGCACCCACTGTGTCATTATGCTTTATTAAATTAATAAGAAACTTGGACGTGTTTGTATAATGTGTGGGTTCTGATGGGGCCGAAGCTGCCAAGGGCCACCTTTTAGAATACATTTGCATACACCTACTTGTATATTATGTTCTTAAGTAAGGAAATAATAAGAAAAACAAAGGTTTCTCTGCCTACTGATGCTGCAGCAAATCTGTGAGCCATAAGGTAAAGTGGACTTATTAAAATTTACACTTCACAGAAATCAATCAGGCGCTGCCAAATCAGCATTTCCAAGCTAGATTCTACTGAAAATGTCTTCATGTTCATGTATGAATTACCATTCCTCTGATCTGTGGAAGCACATCAGCTGTTCTAGAAGCCACCTGAAATGTCAGTTATCTCTCTTTGGGTAAGTATCACTTATCTCTGACAGTTTTATGGGATGACAATGTCTTGGAAGATGTCTTTTTAAGAGCATTTGTTCAATTATCAAAGAGTTAAAAGGGACGATTTGACAATTGTTGCTGCAAGAGATGACCAGTTTAGCAGAGGATCGGGTAAGCAAATCTACTTTTCCATGTCCCCTAGACCTAAATGAGTAGTCAACCCTTGCACTATGGGAGCAGTCTCACTGCAAGGGAGAATTTTCAAGCTTCCTGGAGTTCAGTTTTAACCACTTTCCGCATGCAGACAGTACATTTACTGCGAGCAAGTGGCAGGTACAGGCTAAGCGACAGACAGGTACGTCACTTAGCAAGGGTGCACTGGTGAAACCCCAATGGGTGCAATCCCATGATCATTGTGTCCGATCTTGTGATCACTATGATCAATCATAGCGATCACATGATTACAATGTAAGCAAAACGGTCATGAATGGATTCCATTCATGATAGCTTGCTTACTATTGTGATACTATGATTGGCCCACAGCTATCGCATGGTACCTGGCACCTTGTACCATGCGATTAGCTGTAGCCAATCACAGCATCACAATAGTAAGCAAGCTGTCATGAATGAAACTATTGCTTATAACAGTGATCATCACTGTTATAAGCAATGAAAGTGTAAAAAAAAGGCCCTTACCACACCCCCTCCAGCATAGTCACTATGGTGCAACTGAACTACTCTGATGACACTCTGAAGGAAAATGTAATAAAAAATGTATTTATTTAATTTTACATATTGTCACCAGTTAGTATTCCTGATCCCACACCAATCATATGATGATGATGTACTACGCTGATGACATTATGCCTCTTACTAAATACCTTGGACTGTCTACTTTTCAAAAAAGGGGTCCTTTGGTGTGTACAGTATTTGTACTTTCTTGGCATTTGCAGCTGTCAGTACATCATATACCATAGTTTGTAGACTCTATAACTTTCCTACAGGCTCAATAATATACACTGATTTTGGTTATTTTTCCTAAAGAAAATTTTACAACAGAAACGAAGGAAAACGTGTTTTTTTTTCAAAATTGTTGGTATTTCTGATTTATATAGTGAAAAATAAAAAACCCAGTGGCAATAAACCATAACCAAATGAAAACTATTTATGTAAAAAAGTACATAAATTGAATTTGGGTACAGTATTGCATGACCGAGTAATTGCCAGTTAAAGTAGCACAGTGCCGAATATGTCCTGGTCATGAAGGTGGTAAAACCTTCTGGCAGTCAAGTGGTTAAAGCCTGCTTGCTCAAACTCACAAAATTTGTGTTGCCATATGTGACCTGTCTCAACCACAGAGACAGCAAAAGTCTTTCTGAAAAAAATATATTGATGAGGGGAACAAGTACTCAAACCTTCTGCTAATGGCTGTGTCCAAGCTAAAGAATACGGTAGATGGATCCAAAAGCAGATTAAAGGCACTTGTAGGACAAGACCAACAAGAACTTAATTGGTGAAAAAAATCAAGCAGCCAATGTATTTTGAGGGTATGTGCCGTCTTTATCAGAGCTAAAGAAAAAAAAATGTTAATCAACTTGCCACAAAAATAAAAAAAATGTACAATGAAAAAAAAAAAGTATATAATATCAATAGAGAATAACGCATAAAAGGGACTAGGGAAATATGCTGCATCTAATTTGGAAATGACCCAAAGTGGTGCGGTATTTATGTAGACTCACCAGCTACTTTATTAGGTACACCTGTTCAATTGTTGATAACACAAATTGCTAATCAGCCAATCACATGGCAGCAACTCAATGCATTTAGGAATCAAGACGTGGTGAAGACAACGTTCAAACCAAGCTTGGGGAAGAAAGGGGATTGAAGTGACTTTGAATATGGCATGATTGTTGGTGCCAGACAGACTGGTCTAAGTATTTCAAAAACTGCTGATCTACTGGGATTTTCACGCACAACCACCTCTATCTTTTTCAGAGAATGGTCCGAAAAAGAGAAATATCCAGTGTGCTGCAGTTGTGTGTACAAAAATGCCTTGTTAATGTCAGATGAGAATAGGCAGACTGGTTGCTGCGACATTCAGATGGTAGGCTCAGAATTTGACGTAAACATGAAAGCATGGATCCATCCTGCCTTGTACTGTATCAAGGGTTCAGGCTGGTAATTGTGTGGCGGTTATTTTCTTGGCACTAACAAGGTGTACCTAATAAAGTGGCCAGTGACTGTAAATTCTCAGCCAGGGTTCCTTTCAGAAATTGCAAGTGGTTCCTTGAGCTGTGGCTGATTGACCTCCTATCTGATGCTGCCTGTATAGTTCCAAGTTCAATGCCACTTGGCAAAGCCAGCAGTATGACACAGATGATCTTTTTAGTGGTCTGTAAGGCTGACCACCACTGTGAAGGTTGAATTCTTCCTATACCAATGTAAAAGCCATTTTGTTCCAATTGACCCCTATAAACTGCTTTTAGCAAGGGTTCCCAGATACCTGAAAATTATTTTAGGGGTTCCTCTGGGGTAAAAGGCTGAGAAAGGCTGTTCTATACATTAACCAGATGTTCGGTACGTCGTTATAATACAGCCCTCTTACTTGTATGCTAGAATGCTTTCCAGCTCATACTCTTGACCATGCTAATGTGGAAACTCTAACCAAAGCTCTATTTGTTGCTAGAAAACTAATTGCAACAAATTGGGGAAACAAATTCCACCATAATTTAGTGACTGGTCATTAGAAATACAACTGTCCCTTACTTTCGAGAAACACATCTACCAGCATAGAGGTAGCATGAAGAAATTTGACAAGATCTAGTCCTGCTTGGTAGAAAGCCATGGACTCGCAATTGATACAAATTGTGAGTTGGGCTCTTCCCCAACATACCCTCTATTACTTTCAAAAACACTTGGTTCCAAAACTAAAATGATATTGCATCATAATATATCACACCACATTGTGAGCAGATCTCCCTTGGTCCCTCAACCTCAATAAAAGATGTCATGTTCCTTACAGTTTTAAACTGATGTATATGGGTGTTCCTAGCATGTGTCAAACCCATAAAGCTCACTCTCTCAGTAGTATTTTGAACAGTGGGTGGTGGCTATGCTTTGGTTACTGTTATTAAAGAACCATGTGACTGACAAATATACCATGGAATAATACTTTCTGAAAAAAGGACATTAAAGGATGTGTTGGATTATTAAACCACATTAAAAGTTTTTTGTTACTTTCCTTTATAGTGACTTTCTGTGAGCTGTACTTAAGAGTTTCAAGCTGAACTCTGCATTTCATATAATATGCATATTTCATACCTGAGGGACCACTGCGGAAGCCAGAAATCACTGTAGTAGTTGGTACTTCAACAGTGATCTCTGCTATCTTTACGGTCCTGTACCAAGCAGCAGCCCCACTGCATACGGAGCACAGGGAGTGGCTTGGTGGGTATTGACGCCATTTATATAACATCCCATACTTTAATGAATACAAAATGTTCTCCCTTTGGATTAGGTAGATATCAGGACTTCACCACCACTCCATTCCACCTCATCCAAACAGAGAATGCCTTGTATTCAAGGAAAAAATACAAAGTTTCTTTGAATGGTGGTGGTGGTGGTGGTGCAGAGGAAGCATCCCCCTGTGGTCAGTATCTGGTGGAGCAGCCTCTCGGCACAGGACCTAGAAGACTAGATCTGGTCCTGACGTGGATGGCAGACTATCTGATCTGGGGGTACAGTAAAAACAAAAATGGGAGCATAGTGTCCACACGCTTTTTTTATCCTCTCTAGCTATTTCTCCCTGGTTTTCTGTCTCTCCACTCTCACTGGCACTGGTTGTCTGTGAATATTTCCTATACATTTAGTGCACTGTACCACAAGTCATGACCCAGAAGTAACGCCTGACATTAGTTCTGGGTAGTACAGTGGCAGTGCAGAAGTGAACCAAGAATGCTAGGTCCCCATGCCTCTGTGGCAGCAATAAAAAACATATGTAGTAGGCCAGTGTTTCTCAAAATTTTTGTAGTCATGGCACCCTTTAAAAGCATGGGGTTGTTCCCCCTTCACACCAGATTAAACCCGCTACTTTAGAGTCAGTCCCTTTCACATCACAATCCCCCCATTACACCAGAGTGCCCCCCCATCACAACAAAGACTCCTAAGCCATCCTGACAGAATCTCCTCCCCCATCACAACATAGTTCCCCCTTCACAAATAGCAACCAATGGCACTGTACATCTTGTTCATCCCCCTGCAGGATGGAAATAAATGATGTGGTTCATTAGAGAGAGGCAGGGCACTACGCAGCCATGCCAACTTGGCATCGCAAAGGCTTCTCCCTGCCTCCAGCCCCTCTTTTTCCTGATACCAAAGTCACTGGTGCTGGGGGGGGCACCACCTAAACCTGGGTGGGCAAAGGACACCTCAGCACCCTGCTAGATACGACTGTGATTGTAGTACCAATCACTTCAGTGATTGTCAGCTTCCACTGAGGTCCTTGAGCCACAAAATATGCACACTTACGCTGGGTACCGAAGGGTCGAAAGTCTTACAAAAATGGTCGGTTCAGCAGGAACCGGCTGACTTTCTGCCGTTTGTATAGCAGCCTGCCCAACAGAAGCCAGTCTAACATCCGGCTTCTGTAGAATGGGCATGCTGGAAAATCAGCATCCGATCAGCATTGGCAGCCAATGGCTGCGAGCGCTCATCAGTGCGTTATGGCAGGGGGGCAGTCCCCCTGTCAGAACATGATAGCTCAGCGGGGATGATCGCCACACTAACATCGCTTATACGGCGACCTCTTAGTTTTTCTATTCAGCCCACTGACAGGGGCGTATTTACCACAAGGCAAACAAGGCACTTGCCTAGGGCAGCATTTTTCAGGGGGGCAGCACATGCCCTCAGAAGAAGGGATGAAAGAAGAAACACGCGCGCCATGGGAACCTGGTGGGATCCAGGAGAGACTGCGGGCCGCTTGATGGTGTATGTGGAGCCTGACTCCAGGGATGTCCAGAGCTTTGACGATGAGTGTCTTTCTCTATATCGCTGGGGGGGTAGTGGAAGGCTTTCCTGAGCGGAGGACAGGGGTGTCGTTGGTCAATGTCAGGCCCTCACGGAAGGAGGGGGGGGTGTTGGTCGGTGTCCGTGGGGGGCAGACAATTTTTGTGCTGCCTAGGGCAGCACAAAACCTAAATACACCACTGCCCACTGGGTGGAATAAAAAAAATAACTATGTGTGTACCCAGCATTACATTATGCCATTAAGCTAGGCCAATGTACCTTTGCTTGGAGTTCAGCTTTAATGCTGGCCATACATGTATAGATTTTCAGATGAGAATGTTCGTATGAACATTTGTACAATTTGATGAATGCTATCTGAAAATTTTATTTTCATTTAACATTCAATTTTAAAATGAATGTAATTTCTGAACGAAAGCCATGTACACGGTCTTAAAATTTGTTTGATCGAGAAAAATTATCCATCCTGCTCTTTCGAGTTTTCCCGTCACTACGGTGAAACGTAAACAACGATTTGACCCACTAATTATTAGAAAATCTAACAGATGTTCTTAAAACATTTTTTAATGACAATCCATACGAGTAAAGCTAGCAGAAGTGTTTGCTCCTCTTGTGTTCTACAATGGAGGTCTATTGGAGCGCGTCAATTGTCTCTGGCAGCCTGCTGAAACATGTTGGCAGTCATTGATTGTATCTTGGAAGATGTCAACATTCACTGAGAGTTTCTTGAAACACCCAGACTGTCTCGGAGGTGCCCTCAGTGCAGAAGGCATCCCCCTCCCTGCTCCCCGCATATATAATGCAGATTAGGCTTCCTGATATCCAGTTGTGTAGTTTCATGTGCTGACAGCCTTTTTCCAGATTACAACAGAGGTCACAAAAGCGTCAGGTTTTCCTCTTCCACGTTTGAGAAAAGGCCCAGTTTTCTCTTGTGAAATCTGCTCTTTGCTGGAGATTCCGCTGTACCAGCGTCAGAGATCTGTATGCAGTATGTCACCATTTGGAAAATGACCAAACAATGGCTCTGTGTCAGCTTCACGCCCCCCCAGCAGTTCTCCGATTTTGCAAGCCTTCCATTGACAATTCTCACTGCTGGCACCCGCCAGTTCTACTTTTTCAGACCCCAGCTACTGTCCTAGAGGACATGGGTAATAAAACACAGGAGCTGTCAGGTTTTGTGCTGCAATGGATGCTATACAAGACTAGATTTTTGCCAGTGACACAAATTTCCTATACATGAGCATAATGCAATACAGTATTTTGCCTATACCGTCATGGGAGTCACATAGGCAGCAAACTGAGTCACAAAATCCCCAAAGTGTTGAAATTAAAAAAAAAAAAAAAGTCCCAATTTGTGAGCAGGGTGTTGCATGGTATAGCAGCAGAGAATACACAGAGGAGTGCTGTGAATTGAATATAGTGAAAACGTTCCAACAAGGTACAACCATGCCCATCAGGTGAGCACTGACTCCTGGTGTCACTTACAAGGCTCACAGCAGTGATCCTGCAGCTCTGAACTATGCTGACAACGTCTGGAAGTGCGACCTGGCCGGTCCAACCCAACTTCTTCTTCGCCGCACTTTCCCTACTCCTCCGGAACCTTTCCTTTCCTCTAAGTGCTGTTCTTAATAGGCGGGGAACCTGTCCCTACTCTGGCCACTTGCAAAATGCACACCAATTCAGAGGGCCATCACCCAAGATGGCCACAGGGGTCACCGGGGGACAATGGTCCAATCAGACAGCTGATCTCAGGTGACCATAAGAAATCATAAAATAAAGCGGAACTAAACTGCATCTGAGCACCACAACCCAAAAATGCTAATTCATTTTTATTATTCAAAGACAAAACCCCATCTGTCCATGTCTCCATGCTTTATTTTGCTGAGACATTGCTTTGAAAAACACCCCCCTGGCATTTCTGGCCGAGGTCATCTTGCGTATAGGCAGATGATTTATGTAGCATTTACTTCATGGAATCCATCTGCCCTTAGCTCATGCAGGCAGGATGGTGTGCTTAGCTGAAAAAGCCCCTCCTCTCCTCCTGAAGTCTCTTGGGATGTATGGCAACATTTACCTAAGCAAGAAACCAGGAAGTACCTTAATATATGTAAAAAAAAAAAGTTCAAAACAAGTAAATATAATATACCTTCCTGTCCATACAGCATAAGGATTAAAAATAGTCAATGTTGATTGAGAGAGTGAAGTTCCACTTTAGGTTCTCCAAGACTTCCTTCCCCTTTTGTATTGCTGCTTACAGACTTTGCCTGCCTACAAATGTATTCTATTAAAGTGATACTAAAGGCATTTTCTTTTGTTGAAATAAAAAAGATGTTATACTTACCTGCTCTGTCAAACATATTGCACAGAATGGTCCCTACCTCCTCTTCTGACCGTTCCCCATCAGAGACATCCACTCCTCCCTCCTCTGGGTCCTTCCTTATCAAGCCAAGTGCTAAGGAGGAATCTTTGCTGGCATGCTTCAGAGCCGGGCTAGCACAAAAAATGCGTTACTGGCAGAATTACCAGGTGAAAAAAAGGGGGGAAAAAAGAAAACCAATGCAGGACCAAGTCTATGGACTGGCAAGCTGCTAGTTATTACATTTTGTTTTTGGGTTTAGATATGCTTCAAGGTAAGACACCACTAACAGGTGTTGGGGGTAGGTTGAATTGCTCCATTTAATCATTTTTCATGTCTTTGGAAAATAGATGAAAGTGGTTGGATTTAGCTAAAAATTGCAATGCATATGCCCCAACCACATGTATGGTTCTCTACTTCCAGCAGAATGAAAGAATGGATAGGTCACTCAGAAATTTACCCACAAATTGCAAAATATTTATTGGTAAAAACAATCTGACCCTCAGCATGTATTAATAAACAGTCCAGTCCTTACCCAACTGTATCTTTTGCGAGGTCAGGAATTGGGCTGTTTATAGAGAACCTCATTCTTCTCAATTTACTAGACTCCAAGGACACATGGAAATTAATCTGAAGCACCATGGAACATCGTCTAGGTTCCTGCTGTTAAAGGAACAGTTCACCCAAAACAATAGTTTAATTATAGGTACAGCATGGTCAGCAATGGCTTCTTATTGTTGGATACTCCAACAGCAACCTCCTCTTGCCATAGTGTCTACCTGGAAGATTTAGGTGTTTCTGCCCGCCTTTGTGTGTTCCAGCTCCTCCTGTTCCAGCCCTCACAAAATAAACTAAATAATAAATATTGCAGGCAAAATGGGAGCTCCTCACAATAGCCACAGCTTGTGTGTAGACTTCGGTTCCTGGGGCTCTGTAAATGAGATCTCTTTGTTGCGTTCCCCTCTGATGGTTTAGTCCTCCAGCATCTACTGATGACCTTAATATCAAGTCTGGATGGTTTACCCATGTATTACTGTAGTTACATTCTATGAGCTATTTGCCTTACTTCGTACTGCTGGGCTCAGTTGTTGCTGCATTTTGCAGTATAATGGCTGATCAATTTCTCTGTGTCTAGGTATTGATTCAGCTTGCTTGTCCCTATTCGCTAAAGGGAAAAGCTAAACTTACTCCAGGTCACACAGTGTCCATTTCCTCTGTGTTGCATCAAAAATGTGGGAGTGCTAATGTGATGAAACATGGCACCTTCCAGCTTTCCGTTCCTCTTACTGTCATTACAAGCCTGCTTGTGGCTGTTTCAGATCTAACTACGGTGTAGCACTTACCTGCAGACACTAGACAGAGAGAAATCCAGAGATTGTGGGATGTATAGTTTTTACAAAGGAAGTGCCAGTTCTCACACTACAGACAGAAGTCGTGTATTAGTGCCACGCTACATGCCACATGTATGAACAGAAACTGCTGACAGCGGAATGTGAAGATTTATTCTACTATAGGCTGTGTATACAGACCAACAAATGACAACATGAAACTACATGATTAGTGCACATCTTATATATTTAAAAAACACAGGTAGGTATGTTTACAGTGCCTTTAAGGTGCAGTCACACCTGGGAATCTGCCTGAAACTGATCAATTGCAAGAACCCCAGCAGGGTTTCCCTGGCGAATAGCTGCTGGAAGCAATGGGAGGCTGCTGGCTCCCAAACTAATTGCTCCCAAAGTAATCGCTCATGCAGAGATCACACGTGGGTGATCACCCCTGGATGCAGTCAGCTGGTGTCAAGGGCTGATCACTTACATGTGATCTTTGCATCAGTGAGTGGGCGTGATTAACAGTGGTTGCTGGCAGCCTCCCACTGATTTCAATGGGGCTGTTTCCTATAGCTAATTTCTAGGAACCCCCCATGGGGTTCCTGCAATTTGGTGCATTTGCAGGGGTGTGAATGTGCCCTAAAGACATTCTAAACATACCTACCTGCACCTTCCAATGAGCCAATCGTCGGGAACCCCCACTGGGGTTCTTGCATGTATTTGGCATCTGGTGCATTCACAGGTGTGCACAGGGCAGCTGTTAGAAACCACAGGGCCCCATACAGCCAACCTGACAGGGCCCTACCCAAAAGAAACAGTTTACGATGCTGTGGTTTATGAATGAACACAGTAATTGATCGGTACCGATCACTCATTGTGTTCATTCAGGAAAGGAAGGACCTGGTAGATGTGACATATTTATCGGACCCTTCCCCTGCTCTCCATCCTGAAGGATTCTATTGTGTGCTTGCAGCTATCGGTGGAAAGGAGAGGAGGGAAGCTAGCAGCACTGCGGGGATGGAGGGCAAACAGGGGGATCCTGGGCAGCAGGGGGTTGATAGGTGCAGCAAGGGGGGCAATTACTGGAACCGATCCCTTGAATGTCTCTCTCTGCGGCAGCTGAAAGCCAGAGGGAGGGAGAAGAGAAGCTTTCAGCTGCTGCAGAGAGAGCCATGCACCGATTCCAATAATTGCCCCCCACCACCACCAACAGCACCGTGCTGATCACTCTCCCTGCCCACATCTGATTCACCCAGCTGCCTGGGCCCCCCTGCTGGCCTAGGCCCTGTATAGGAGGACTGGTGGTACCCCCTTATCCACAGTCCTGGGTGTGCATGTCCCCTTCAAGTAATTCAAGGTATTAAGCATATGAACGGCTGCTATAGGTAACATGATCAGATCATCCTTCGTTTCATATGCAAAGCTCTTTAAAAAAAAAAAGAAAAAAAAAGCAAAAGCTCCATTCATGGAATCATCTGGCAAATGGATGTATTCAGAGTGAAGCTAGCTGAGGTTAGAAGACAGATGTGCAGCTGAAACAACACGCGGATTGAGCTGGACACCAGTCCAACGTCCGCCTTTCCTTCTCCGCATCTCAAGTGGATGCTGAAGGAGGTTCTGCTGTGACATGGGCCCGTCCATGTAGACGTATCATAGAGAACAGCTGAACGTCCCACCGCTGCTGGGAATGCTGCCACTCACACAATGAGGGCTCTGTGGGACCTCGCTGGGGAAATCTTGAGATAGACAAATGGAAGTGGGTGGGAGGAGGCAGCTCTATTGAAGGCCTCCAGTGTGTGACAGCACATAGCTTTCCACCTACAGTCATAATGTTAACAGAGAGCCCAGTGCGCAAAACCAATCCTATGATGTGTGCCGAAAGATAGCTATTCTCTGCCTCCGAAACCATCTAATGGGATTATGTGGGGTCTTTTTCATGGTCATTTGGATGCAGCTCTTGTTCATGTCTTTAGGGAGGCATTAAAGAAAAGGTCCACTTCTAACCCTATTATTGATAATTCCCTTTCTACGCATTCCCAAATCTCTGTAAGATGAACGTCAGGCAAACATCTAAATACACATCAGAAATAGGTATATTGGAGCCGGTCTAGATGTCAAAAATGTTGTACTTCTGTCCATCCAGCCCTGAGATTTACACAGCACAGCTAGCTTGCTAACCTGCAGTTAACGAGGTTGGAAAGGCGGAAGGTTTTTTTACCTTAATGCAAAAAAATCTTCTGCAAGCAGCCCACCCCATCAGGCCACCCTTATACTTACCCGAGCCCCATCTTGATCCATGCTTGTACTTTGCTAAATTAATATTGCCTCCCCATTGTCCAAGGGAGGAGTGCTCGAGTTTCCAAAAGGTCAGTCCGCCCCTGCGTACAGCCATGCATTGTAATGTGCAGCGACCAGGGCTTGTTTTCAGCAGCAACGTGGGGTAACGCACCTCCAGCACTGAATGTATGTAATGTCAAGGAGTGCTGGGGTGTGCTGGAGGCTCTGTTGATGTTGGCTTCTGAAGGATCTATTTTTGCTGGAGGGGATCTATTCTATTTTTGCTGGGAGGTCTATTATTGCTATTGGGGTATTTATTGTTGCTGTGGGTGGGTCTTATATTGCTGGGGGGCCAATTGTTACTGAGAGGGATCTACTGTTGAGGACAGGGTCTACGGTTGCTGAATGCTGGGGGATCTACTGATTCTGGCTGCTGGGGGATTTGTTGTTGCAGGTGGATGTCTATTGTTACTGTGGGAGATCTATTGTTGCTGGCTGTAGGAGATCTATTTGCTTTTCCATACAAATTACTTAGCACTACAAAATTATATTTGGTTCTGTATTCTCTAAAAGGGGCAGTACTGGGAGGTAGGTAGGAGGTGGAACCTAGGGATGGTGCTCAGAGGTGGGTGGGGGTGGATTCAAGGGAGAGTGCTCAGAGCTGGGTGGGGGTGGATTCAAGGGCGAGTGCTCAGAGGTGGGTAGGGGGTGGATTCAAGGGAGAGTGCTCAGAGCTGGGTGGGGGTGGATTCAAGGGAGAGTGCTCAGCGGTGGGTAGGGGGTGGATTCAAGGGCGAGTGCTCAGAGGTGGGTAGGGGGTGGATTCAAGGGAGAGTGCTCAGAGGTGGGTAGGGGGTGGACTCAAGGGAGAGTGCTCAGAGGTGGGTAGGGGGTGGATTCAAGGGCGAGTGCTCAGAGGTGGGTGGGGGTGGATTCAAGGGCGAGTGCTCAGAGGTGGGTAGGGGGTGGATTCAAAGGAGAGTGCTCAGAGGTGGGTAGGGGGTGGATTCAAAGGAGAGTGCTCAGAGGTGGGTAGGGGGTGGATTCAAAGGAAAGTGCTCAGAGGTGGGTAGGGGGTGGATTCAAGGGAGAGTGCTCAGAGGTGGGTAGGGGGTGGATTCAAAGGAGAGTGCTCAGAGGTGGGTAGGGGGTGGATTCAAGGGAGAGTGCTCAGAGGTGGGTAGGGGGTGGATTCAAAGGAGAGTGCTCAGAGGTGGGTAGGGGGTGGATTCAAAGGAGAGTGCTCAGAGGTGGGTAGGGGGTGGATTCAAGGGAGAGTGCTCAGAGGTGGGTAGGGGGTGGATTCAAAGGAAAGTGCTCAGAGGTGGGTAGGGGGTGGATTCAAAGGAAAGTGCTCAGAGGTGGGTAGGGGGTGGATTCAAGGGAGAGTGCTCAGAGGTGGGTAGGGGGTGGATTCAAAGGAGAGTGCTCAGAGGTGGGGAGGGGGTGGATTCAAGGGAGAGTGCTCAGAGGTGGTGGTGGTGGGGAGCAGGGACAAGGGGTTACTCGGAAATTACGAGTTCCAGCACCTATTCTCTGAGGGAAAAAAAGCCCTGGTGGTGACACAGATGAATTGTGGTGCTTAAAGTTCAATATAAACAGCATTGCAATGCTCTGTAGCATGTTATACAAGTTTCTGTGCTTTATGGAAACGCGCTGTAGAAAGAACACCCCTAATGATTCTGCAGTTGATCCATTTTTCATATATTCCTGGAGATCAGGTCATTTGTAAAAGTCCTCTACTCTAATGATGTATCACAGAACCTGCTGTCTCTTTATTAGAAATATTCTGATTTGATATTAAAGCAGCCCTAAACTTAAATTTTTAATTAGCTGAATTTTGATCAAGCTGGTCGGTCGGACAAGAAAAGTATAAAAGGAAACTGACAAAAACGTATATTTAGTGAGAAAGCAGCATTCCATTCTCTCTCTGATGGCAGGTCATATAATGAATACTGGAGCACAGATCACATGATCTCTGCCCATGGGAAGAACGCACAGCACAGACAGCTTGACCTTCCCTTTGGTACTGACCATGTGATCTGCCAGCGGGAAGAGACTCAAGTGCTGGTGTCATTCCAAATTATCATTTTTCCACATTTACCAGTATCCTTTTCTTTCTGGAGTGACCGTCTTGATTAGGATAGGTCACCAAAATGATCCCCCCTTCTTCCACAATAATCATTTTTTTTCTTTTTAAGAGGGAGGACTATTGTTTTAAGTTTTTTTTTTTTTTTTTATGGTGGCCCCACCTCAGCCTCCATTCTGGCCTAGGCCATAATGATGTGCCATGCTCCAGCAGCCTCATGGGAGCCCATTCACAGAGTTACCAGGGAAGCAAAACTGACACGTCATTGGAGGTCGAGCTGCATAAACCCAGAAAAGGCAGCAGCTGAAAAGGACCAAGATGGCGGCACAGGACTGAGGCTCCGGCACCCAAAAAGCGCATCGCTGCATGACAACGCTTCATCCACCATGTATGCGAATATGAGAAACCAGTATAACAGGTAAAGGGGGGAAGGGACAGGGTAGGTAAGTTCTGCTTTAACCTTTAAAGTGAGAGAAGAATGGACGGGGGAGGAGGGGGGTGCAAATGTTTGATAGCCTTGTTGTGTCTGACCACAGTCCCGAAACAAGCATACTTTAAATGAGTGTCAGGAAGGTGTCACAACTACTTATCTCATCCTTCCTACCAACTTCTCAGTGTCCACCACACCTCTCTGAGAATCCCTCCACTGGCTTCCAATCGCCCTATGATGAAAATTCAAAATACTATCAACAACATACAAAGCCAACCACAACTCTCCCCCAAGATACATCACCAATCTAGTCTCAAAATATCACCCAAACCTTCCTCTTTGTTCCTTCCAAGGCCCCTGCTCTCAAGCCCCCTTGTTCCCACTTCCCATGCTTGCCTTCAGGACTTCTCCAGAGCTTCCTCCGTCCTCTGAAACTCCCTACTCCAATCTCTCCAGCTATCTCTTTCTCTGTCCACCTTGAGGCGATCCCCAATAACCCAAAAACCTATTTGGCCTTCACCTAAAACCTGAACTTTATTTTCTCCATAAACTCAATCCCAATCCAGTTACTGCTTTTTATATCACTTGCAGCTCACTTTTAGATTGTAAGCTCCCATGAGCAGGGCCCTTCTAAATCCTCTTGTATTAAATTGCATTTCAACTGTACCATCTGCTTTTATTTTGTAAAGCAATGTGCAAACTGTATACAAGACTGGTTTCACACTGCTGCACTTTAAACGCGTTATGCGTTAAAAAAAAAACACATTGATCGTTTTAAATGCAATGTGTTAAAATTTAACATAAAACATTTTAAAATGTATCATTAACATTTAACACGTGCTAAAATGTAATGTAACGCATATGAAGTGAATAGCTGTGACTCAACTGTGGGTATAGGGTTATGACTTTTTTTTTTTTAAATAGTTGAACTGGATGGACTTTTGTCTTTTTTCAGCCAGACTAACTATGTAACTATGTAATAGCTGGTTGTTAAGGACACTGGCAGGTGCTGGCACCTTAAAAACCAGTGAATAGTGGAGCCGGCACCCGATGTTGTCCTTAACAACCTGTGATTGGCTGGTTGTTAAGAATACTGGTGGGTGCCGGCTCCTTATCAACCAGCATCTTGTTGAAAAAACATTGTCATGTGACCCCAAAAAGGCAACAAAATATGTTCCCACTGACACCAATGATCTTTTTAACCATCTGTAAGGGGGTCATTCTTCCTAATGACCAAAAGTGTAAGGAGCATTCTTCCCACTGACCATCACAATAATGTACCACAATAATGTAGCAGAGGTTCCTTGAGACCCAGTGGCATACCATCCATGGGTGCAAGGTGTTCACTGCACACGGGCGCCAAGGGGGGCCCACTGTGCTCTGACCCACACTGCACCCATGAATGATACAAGTCTGAGGCACAGTTGTCACTGTCGGCATATTGGCTACTGTCACTGCCTGACCAATATCACTCTCTGGGCCACTCGATATCACTCCATGGGTATCTGCCCAGTAACCAACTGTCACTACCCAGTACCTGCCCGCTGTCACTCTCTGGGCCCACCAACTGTCACTCTCTGGGGCACGCCAGCTGTCACTGCCCAGCACTCACCCGCTGTCACTGCCCAAGTGCTCGCCCGCTGATACCTCATGATGCCCGCTCACTGCTACTGCCTGGCGCCCAGGGCACTGTGTTCTGTCTATATTATCACTTGCATAGGAGTTTGCAGAGCATTACAAATGCCACCCAAAAGCCTGCCATCAATGTCAGTGTGAACAAGGCTTAAATCTATTTTTTTTTTTAATCCGCACAAGGCACAGTACTTCCATTGAATGAGAAGTGCTCCTTGTGCTGGTGGCATCTCTGTTCTGTAAAATCTTCATTCCTATGAACCCTCCATCCTCTGATATCCACCTAGTTGTAATACAAATCACTGGACCTGTCATAGGCATTTATCAAAAGAGCCAACTATTCCTGCCCGTTTATAAAAGCTGTACTATCAGTTCCCACAATAAAAAAGCATTCTATGAATGGAGGAGACAGACCTTTCATTTATCTACCTGTCTGCCATTCATGGAGTGCTTTTCATTGAGGGAACCAATAGTACAAATTTATGAATGGAGGAGGGAGGCACGAAAGGACAGGTTTAGTAAGCATTATTAATGAGTGCTTGTAACAGGTCCAGTGACTCGTATTAAGCTCTGGAAGATCACCGCTGCAAGGGCATTGTGCTGGGGCAGTGGAATGAATGTTTCATTCCGTGTAAGTGTGCTGTATAATGTGCTGGACTTGACATATCTCAGGTTTCTACTCTCATTACTCTGTGCTGTACATGACATACTCTAGACTGCCCTGTTCTTCACACTGTGCTGTAATTAATATACCTCAAGCTGTCCAGCTCTGTATTCAATCTCAGCACATGACAAACTCTGAACTCTCCCATTTTATACACTGTGCTGTATTTAATGTACTGCAGGCTGCCTCTGTGCTGTACATGACATACTGCGAACCACCCGACTCTATACACTGTGTCATGTGCAGTACAGTGTATAGAGTGGAGCAGTTCAGAGTATGTCATGTGCCGTACAGAGTTAGCCTGAGGTATGTCAAGTACAGCACAGTGTATAGAATGGGGCGGTTCAGACTATGTCATGTGCAGTACAGTGTATAGAGTGGAGCAGTTCAGAGTATGTCATGTGCAGTACAGAGTTAGCCTGAGGTATGTCAAATACAACATAGTCTGAACCGCCCCATTCTATACACTGTGTTGTACTTGACATACCTCAGACTAACTCTGTACTGCACATGACATACTCTGAACTGCTCCACTCTATACACTGTACTGCACATGACATAGTCTGAACCACCCCATTCTATACACTGTGTTGTACTTGACATACCCCAGGCTAACTCTGTACTGCACATGACATACTCTGAACTGCTCCACTCTATACACTGTACTGCACATGACATAGTCTGAACCGCCCCATTCTATACACTGTGCTGTACTTGACATACCTCAGGCTAACTCTGTACTGCACATAACATACTGCAAACTGTCCCACTCTATACACTGTGCTGTACTTGACATATGTCAGGCTTCCCCACTCTGTGTTGGACATGCCATAATCCAGAATGCCCCATTCTGCGGTACATTTTATACTCCACACCTTTCCACCCTGCCAGTCATCACAGTATTGCCATATATTTTTAGAAAGTGTAACATCAGAACTTTTGTAATCAAAATTGGAGTTGGTGCACAGGGGTGGTAAGTCTAACAACATTTAAAGTGAGAAGATGGACTTACGTTTACAGGATTCTAGTTTTTCCTCTATTTCCTCTATATCGTAGTACTTTTCATCTGACAGAAATTCCTGAAAGACAGGAAATGCAATTGAGATTCATCTCTTCAAGTGATAATAAATCCTTACATAAACCATATGAAGTGACAATCCTCAGGTAATACACAGAGATGAAATAAATCTTCATGCATATGTCATGCCTCTTTTTTTGAAGCCCCCTTTCCTCCAGAGCTGTTCAAATTACACAGATCATATGGTATTTCCCAGCTCCAGAAGGCAGGGAGAAGGGATCTGAGGCCACACACTGCACAGCTTAGTGAAGAGAGCTGAGTGTAATCTGAGACATGAGGGGAGGGAATGGACACACTCTCCTCTACACAGCCTCAGTGGGGAACATGCACACCTGAGGCTGTCAAATACCTCCTGTGTGCTGGGGAAGGACCAAATAAGGACCTGGGTCTGAACCCATAATCTCCGCTGTGTCTGCTGATGTCTCTTCTTGCTGAGCCACCTGGGATGCTGAACAGCTCTTTGGACAATTCCTTGAATGATCTTGCCTTGAACCTTGTTTCTCTTGAACCCTTTGCTCCTCCCACAAACTTCCCATTTAAGCCATGCTTTTGCACTTCCGGTTTGCCAGATTATTGTGCTCTCTCTGGGTAATATCTCGGTCTCATCACTCCTGCTGCCATCAGTATTGTTGGTTATGTGTTAGAGAAGACACTGGTAGCTTGAGATGAGGCAGAACTGTTTTACTTGTGTGGCTTAAGTTGTAAACATACAGAACACATTTCAGCAGACATCTTGGTTTTGAAGAGAGGAATAGGAAGAGAGAGAACCAACAAGTTTTACACATATGCACAACTGGTAACCTTAGTGTACAGTGCCATCTACTGGTCAAGTGATATTAACACACAATACTATATAGTACATGCTGTTGCATTCCCAACAAGTATCTCTGCTACCACTGATTACCGACCTTGGCTTGTTCCTCCATTACGCTTCTGATTGATCCCTACCTACAACCATTTGTTACCGACCTTTGGCTTGTTTACTAACTATAATTCTGCTTAACCCTTACCTGCTATATCTACTACTGGGCCTGCTTGCTCAGCTCCTGGTGGGGCGATCCTGAGGACCGCAACCTGGCACTAACATGCAGCAAAACCCATCTCCGCCATCAAGAGCTCTGGTGAACACCAGTTAGTGCTTAGACTTCACACCTTGGGTGATCCCATGTCATTCGCCAGGTCAACCTGCTGCTCAACTTATCCAGTTGGTCAAGGGGAGCCTCTCTACTACTATAGCTACTGACCTCCGAGCCTGACCCCTGGCTATGACAGGCCATCACAATGCAGTGACCCATGAAGATAATAGAGGAAGGAGAACACAACCAGGATCCACATTAAGTGCAATGGACTGAGGCAAATACACACTACAGAAGGAAATGCTTTGTTCATTTTTCATTTCAGCAGTTTACAACCACTTTAAATGTTTTTGCTAACCTAATACTGTGTACACATTCAGACATACTCAACTGAACAGTGCAAAGGTGATGTCAAAAGCTCAGTATTTCGAAAGAACCAGATTTCACTTGACCGTAGTAAAAAAAAAATGAATTTTTCAAATGGACCCCATCCTGTATTTCAAATGACTGTCCTACAATGCCTATGACCAACGTTACTGCAGAAGATGGAGGCCTCCAGTGACGGTTTGGAGGAGGACAGAGGACCTCTCCTCGTACTGAGGTCAGGTTTACGTGGAAAATAAAAAAGCTTCTTTGATTTTCTGACTTGCACTTGAGGAAAAAAACCCATGCCTGGATGTTGAAGGTTCAGATAGGCATAACTATTCTCAAGAGCGTATACATTAATGTTGAGTGCCTAGTGAGTATTCATAATACAAGCACTTGTAAAGCTCCGTTCTGCCTTTTATATAGTCTATGTTCTTTGAAGCGGCTTCCTCTATAAATAACTCTTTAATCAGCCGTGAATATGAATGAAATCATACAAACGGACGCACCATATAATCCACTTGTAAAGGAAAGGTGACATTTACTGTATAAACAGTTCGCTGTGTTCAGATTGGCAGGAAAGTCACACCGTTCTATATTGGGTTTAATGCTCTCAGGGCAGAATCCTAGTTAGATGTGTAGACAAGGAATTAGAATGGTAAAACCCAACGTTAATAAAAAATAGCCTAAACACAACACCCACTCTACGAAAATTGACATTACGAAAAGGCAATGGTGGTATGGGTCTCCCTAATTTCTCCTTTTATCAAAAAGCAGTACTACTGGTCCATATCTCAGACTGGTTCCATCAGAAACCCAACATTCAATGGGTTGCTATCGAGACATCGATTTCCACTGGGAACTCCTAGGCCTTTGTAGGTACAGAAACCCCATTGAGATCAGAATTGAAGACCTGCTCTCCTTTATTGGAGGATACAGTATCATATGCTGGAAGAAATAAAAAAAGTAGACCAATATACTAAACAAAGTGCAGAAAGTTAAAAAATAAATAACTCGGGGTCTATGCATGGTGTGAAAATTAGTGGTGCATTGAAATGAAAATTCTAGACCGAAACCAAAATACTTTTTTAATATATAATCGTATTATATTCCACTTTTCAATTAATAGCATGAATTTAAAAAAGTTTGAATTTATTTTCAGCACCTTTTCAGCCAATAGGCTGCTTTCACATTGAGTAGTTTGTTACAGGAAGGGGCGGACTGACAACTCATTGGGCCCCCGGGTAATAGGGGATCATGGGGCCCCTGTGTCCTTGTGCAAACTCAAAAAAGACTATGAAAAAGGTACCAGGGGCATCTCATGGGGCCCCCTACTGACCCCGGGCCCTCGGCAGTGCCCGAGTTTCCAAATGGTCAGTCCGCCCCTGGTTATAGGAAAAGCTCAATAAAAATGCATCCCTTCAAATTCATGCCTTCACACTGGCCTATTGCTCTTCCCTTAAAAGTCCTTCTTACTGCACTTCTGGTGCATATTTGGCGAGTTAATTAAAAAAAAGCCGCAAAAACACACCTCCCCATTGAGGCCTGGTTCACACTAATGCGGTTTTTAGTGTTTTTTGCAGGAACTCACTAAAACATGGTTTCCTATGGGACATGTTCACATGTATGCTTTTTTGAACTGTTGCATTTTTGGAAAGGATCAGGGACTTTTTAAATGCAAAATGTTGCGCATTTGGTTCAATAGACTTCAATGGAGATGTTTGCAGAAAACACACGCAATGCATTTTTTATGTGTTTTTCACATATTTGACTAATTTTTTGTGTTTTGCATTTTTAATCTGCCCACCAACAAGTTGGCCAAAAAAACATTGAAAAAAAATACAAAATGTGTCAAATGCACGAGCGCAAACATAGAATGCACAGCAAAAAACACTGCAAAAAAGACAAAATGCAAACTGCATTTGTGTGGACCAGGCCTTAAATGCATTGAAAACGCATAAAAAATGCACGTGTTGTGGTTTTGTCACATGACCTATGAAAATCAAACATTTGCGTGTTTTAGAATGTTTTGGTATGTTGATATCCTTTTGGTTTCAATAGACTTCCTTAAAGTCATTTTAAACCTTCAGATTTTCTTAAAATGTAATACACTGAGCAGAATAAAATAAATATTTCCCACTAAACTACACGGTAAAATCCTTGCCCCCGCACCTGCAGTTTGCAGCTTTCAGTGCTGCTGGCTCCTGCTCTCTCAGTGCTGCTTCCCTAAATTTCCAGTCTTCACAGGAAAGAATTAACATTGGACAGTGCAGTCTCCAGTCTGTGAGTTTGGAGAAGGGAGGTGGGAGGAGCAGGGGAGTGCCTTGCCATCCTAGGCTATGGGGCTTTGTGTTTCTGTTGATGCACACAGCATAAGGAGACACAGCTCTAGTTCCTGTATACAAGTTTGGTCCATAGGAAGCTGCAAGAGAAATAGGCCACCCTAAAACAGGAAACTTGGGGCAGCGGTCATGGCACCTCCTTATACAAGAGCATATGCAAGGTTTAAAAGATAAAAAAAGCTGCATATTCAGTAAGGGCTCATTCACTCCAGCTCTGCTCTCTGAAGAGTGATTTGTGGCTAGATTGCTCTTCAGAGAGCAGTGCCTGCTTTACCCCTTGAACTCAGAACTAGTTCCCTGCAACTGCAACTGGTTGTGTGGCATTTGCAGCACGGTCCCATTCATTTGAATGGCCTGCGTTTGGTGGGCGGTAGCACCCACTGAAAGCAACAGAGGTTTATATTCCTGCCACAGCCACAAACCAAAGCATTGCAGCCACAGCTTGTGTACACCCCTGGCAGCTGCCTCTGCAGCTAAAGGGGGAACGGCTGGGGGGTGATGGTAAAAACAAGGCCTTACAGCAAACCCCCCCCCCCAAAACTGCTAGTGTGAATGAGCCCCAAGTGATTACATCAGCTTCTTAAAACTACCGCCCAACAAACACAGGCCATTCAAGTGAATGGGAGTGTACTGCAACTGCCCCACAACCACATGCAGTTGCAGTGAACTAGTGCTGGGTTCAAGGGGTATAGCAGACACTGCTCTCTGAAGAGCGATCTGATCACTTTTCTCTGCTGCCGTCTGCTGAGATGTGAAAGGAGGGAGGTTAGGGGCAGAGATAAGCGTCTCCAAAGCTGAACAGAGAAGCACAGGATCTGGTGGAGGCGTTCTGTCCTCCTCTCTGCTGCTGGTTGTTGAGACAAGGTGAAGCGGAGATGAGGGGCAGAAATAAGTGTCTCCATTGTTGCACAGAGAAGCACAGGGTCTGGCGCAGAAGTTCTGTCCTTACTGCTGTGACAAGGTTGGGGCAGAGATAAGCATCTCCATAGCTGTACAGAGAAGCACAGGGTCTGGTGGAGGTATTCTGTCCTCTGCTGCCGAGACAAGGCGGGGGTGGAGATGAGGAGCAGAGATAAGTGTGTCCATAGCTTCACAGAGAAGTACAGGGTCTGGTGGAGGGGTTCTGTCCTCCTTTCTGCTGCTGACTGCTGAGACAAGGTGGGGGCATAGATGAGGAACAGAGACAAGCATCTCCATAGTTGCACAGAGTGGCACAGGGTCTGGTGGAGGAGTTCTGACCTCCTCTTTGCTGCTGAGACAAAGTGGGGGCGGAGATGAGGAACAGAGACAAGCATCTCCATAGCTGCACAGAGAGGCACAGGGTCTGGTGGAGGAGTTCTGACCTCCTCTTTGCTGCTGAGACAAGGTGGGGGCGGAGATGAGGAACAGAGACGAGCATCTCCATAGCTGCACAGAGTGGCACAGGGTCTGGTGGAGGAGTTCTGACCTCCTCTTTGCTGCTGAGACAAGGTGGGGGCGGAGATGAGGAACAGAGACAAGCATCTCCATAGCTGCACAGAGAGGCACAGGGTCTGGTGGAGGAGTTCTATCCTTCTTTCTCCTGCTGAATGCTGAGACAAAGTGGGGGTGGAGATGAGGGGGGTGCCGCAGATGCATAATAGGTACAAAGGCCACAGGAAATATCCTGGCAGGTATTGTGGGTTAGTTGAATGACACAGTTCAGTGTCAGCTTTCTGCACAATATTTACGGTATCTTGCTACATTTGTAAGAAAAAAAAAATAAATACAAATAATAATA
Organism: Staurois parvus; assembly: GCF_062004578.1. NCBI lineage: Eukaryota > Metazoa > Chordata > Amphibia > Anura > Ranidae > Staurois > Staurois parvus. Next base: position 2,688,246 of record NW_028317864.1, read on the forward strand.
TTAATTTAGCTTTCCATTGTTTATTTTTTGGTTACGATCCTGCTCAGGTTTTTATTGCCATTTTCTATTCCAATTTGGGAGATGTGCTCTTACTTCGTTTCCCACAGACACAACAGAAAGTCGGAGGACGTCTCCTGGAAGAGAGGGGTACACGCCATCTACAACTATTATGTGACAGATCCTTCATCAGCAGCCTGTATGTTCAGTTACAGACAGGGGCAGACTGACAACTCATGGGGCCCCCGGGCAATAGGGGATCATGGGGCCCCTGTGTCCTTGCCCAAACTCAAAAAAGCCTATGAAAAAGGTACCAGGGGCATCTCATGGGGCCCCCTATTGACCCTGGGCCCTAGGGCAGTGCCCGAGTTTCCAAATGGTCAGTCCGCCCCTGGTTACAGAACGTTTCCAGCTGGGAAATATATACAGATCACATCTTGTGTCCCAGGAGCAGTAGGGATGAAGTTTTATGGACCGTCCTCATTAGTGCCCTATAGGCCTCTAGAATGCCCTATAGGCCTCTAGGGTCTGTTTACTGTCCCTTTAAGAAAGATACATGAAAGCCTTTGCCTTCATTGTCTGCTCTTGTCATCCTCTCTCTGCATAGATTACAGAACACAGGGGCCTCTCTGTCACTGACACTGCCTGGCTCATTGTGTCCTCCAGCTATTCACTGCTTCCATTCTCTAATCTCTTTCTTCAGTCCTTGCAGACACTGGCGGGGGTCTGTGCCGAGGTTGTGGGAATGCCAGGATGTCCTCACATTTTGTGCTCAAACTTGCCAAAAAATCTCTCCCCCACCCTTCATTCTCCCATCAATATCAGCTATGGGGGCTTCACCACTCCAGCCACAGGCAGGCTTAGTCCAATGACTCCTTCCCAATGCAGAAATCCACAGCAACCAATCAGATTCCAGCCAGATCGCAAAAAAAATAATTCAGGTTTATAGCTATAGGTTACGCATTTCTTTTTTGGCCACTACTGATCAGAGCTGCACACATCTATACCAAGGCCTGGAGGCAATCGGTGAGAATGACTGAACCCCCAACTACTGATAGTGTTTGCATCTATAAAAGAAGGAGGACATGCCGGCTAGAATGTGACCATGGCCTCCTAGACGCCTTTCCTCCAGGCAGTGGCGTTTTGGCAGAAAAAAAAAACTTGACGCTTGTAAACCCACTGACGCGTTTAGGCGCATCAAACACTTAGACATTAATTAATTTCATCGGCCAGAATAATAATTTATTCCGGCCATTGAAATGAATGAATCCTCAAGAGCTAAACGCGTCTTTAGAAACGTTTCCACGCGTCAGTAGTTTTTTTCTGACCCCCACTGTGTTTTCATTGGAACTAGTTCACTGTATTTTATGATAACTTGTACAACACCTCTAGGGTGGGCCTGTTGGACAGCCACTGCAATTTTTTTTTTGTTTTACCTTCTATACTCTAGAACAGGGGTGTCAAACTGCGACCCTCCAGCTGTTGTGGAAATACAGATCCCATGAGGCATTGCAAGGCTGACAGTTACAAGCATGACTACCAGAGGCAGAGTCATGATGGGACTTGTAGTTGCTCAACAACTGGAGGGCCGCAGTTTGACACCTAGAAGGTCCACTTTGTGTAATTCACGTAGCACTTTTTAAAAATGTTTAACTATTTGTTACGGGCACTCTGCACTGCATGTGGTTTGTAGTTTAGATGCTTTATTTATGCACAGAGATGGAGGGTGCAGGCTATTGGGGCTTGCCCTCATGTCCAAGGGAGGATTTATGGCCTTCAGGTCTTTTACCTCCTTCCAGAGGGCTCTCTCTTCAGGAATGCCCCTCAGCAAGTACTTGGTGGTTACATGTCCTCTACAGCAATACATCCTCTATATTACATGTCCCCCACAGTAGTATCATCCTCTATATTACATGTCCCCTACAGTAGTATCATCCTCTATATTACATGTCCCCCACAGCAGTACATCCTCTATATTACATGTCCCCTACAGTACATCCTTTATATTACATGTCCCCCCACAGTAGTATCATCCTCTATATTACATGTCCCCCACAGTAATATCATCCTCTATATTACATGTCCCCCACAGTAGTATCATCCTCTATATTACATGTCCCCCACAGTAGTATCATCCTCTATATTACATGTCCCCTACAGCAGTACATCCTCTGTATTACACGTCCCCTACAGCAGTACATTTTCTGTATTACACGTCCCCTACAGCAGTACATCCTCTGTATTACACGTCCCCCACAGCAGTACATCCTCTATATTACATGTCCCCCACAGTAGTATCATCCTCTATATTACATGTCCCCTACAGCAGTACATCTTCTGTATTACACGTCCCCCACAGCAGTACATCCTCTGTATTACACGTCCACCACAGCAGTACATCCTCTGTATTACACGTCCACCACAGCAGTACATCCTCTATATTACATGTCCCCCACAGTAATATCATCCTCTATATTACATGTCCCCTACAGCAGTACATCCTCTGTATTACATGTCCCCTACAGCAGTACATCCTCTGTATTACACGTCCCCTACAGCAGTACATCTTCTGTATTACACGTCCCCCACAGCAGTACATCCTCTGTATTACATGTCCCCTACAGCAGTACATCCTCTGTATTACATGTCCCCTACAGCAGTACATCCTCTGTATTACATGTCCCCTACAGCAGTACATCCTCTATATTACACGTCCCCTACAGCAGTACATCCTCTATATTACACGTCCCCTACAGCAGTACATCCTCTATATTACACGTCCCCTACAGCAGTACATCCTCTATATTACACGTCCCCCACAGCAGTACATCCTCTATATTACATGTCCCCCACAGTAGTATCATCCTCTGTATTACATGTCCCCCACAGTAATATCATCCTCTATATTACATGTCCCCTACAGCAGTACATCCTCTGTATTACATGTCCCCTACAGCAGTACATCCTCTGTATTACACGTCCCCTACAGCAGTACATCCTCTATATTACATGTCCCCCACAGTAATATCATCCTCTATATTACATGTCCCCTACAGCAGTACATCCTCTGTATTACATGTCCCCTACAGCAGTACATCCTCTGTATTACACGTCCCCTACAGCAGTACATCCTCTGTATTACATGTCCCCTACAGCAGTACATCCTCTGTATTACACGTCCCCTACAGCAGTACATCCTCTATATTACACGTCCCCTACAGCAGTACATCCTCTATATTACACGTCCCCTACAGCAGTACATCCTCTATATTACACGTCCCCCACAGCAGTACATCCTCTATATTACACGTCCCCCACAGTAGTACATCCTCTATATTACACGTCCCCCACAGCAGTACATCCTCTATATTACACGTCCCCCACAGCAGTACATCCTCTATATTACATGTCCCCCACAGTAGTACATCCTCTATACTACATGTCTGCTAGACTAAACCTGCAATACATCCTCTATATTACATTTCCCTTAAACTACACAAGCAGCACATTTTCTTTACTCTCTTGCAGACCACCCGGTCACCCATTGCAGACGTGTGGCCAATGCAGGCAAAGAGAAATACTGGTACATCACTGCCTGCTTATGGATTTCAGCCGCGCACATGCGCGCTCCCCAGCTGGTACCTGTTGTGATTGTGCACAGCAGAAGCCTGTCAGCAAGTCCCTGACATTGATTCATGGCCAAGTCCTGCTGATTGGCTGTGTACAATCCTGCTGATTGGCTGTGTACAATCACAGCCCAGAGATCTGTGTTGATAATCAACACAGAGCTCTGTACTGAGGGAATGATCTCACGGTTTCGCATCCCTGCAAAGTAGGGATCAGAAACTTAGAGATCTATTAGTAAAAATCAGCATACTTTACACACTTTACACATAGTAAGGCACACATTTAACCCCTTGATCACCCTAGATGTTAACCCCTCCCCAGCCAGTGTCATTAGTACAGTGACAGTATATAATATCATCAGTGATCACTGTACTAATGTCACTGGTGATGTCAGTGGCAGTTAGTCAATTTCCCCCAGCAACAGTTAGTGTCAGATTGGTCGCCGCACTCTTGCAGTCCCATTATGAGTCCGTGATCACCACCATCAGCAGTATAAAAAAATAAATAAACCATTAAAATCCAGTATCTATACCATAGTCTGTAGTCGCTATAACTTTCACACAAACCAATCAATTACACTTACTGTTTTTTTTTTTTTTTACCAAACACACATAGCAGAATACATTTTGGCCAAACTTTATGAAGAAATTTGATTTTTCACATTTTTTTATTAGATATGTTTTATAGCATAGAGTAAAAAATAGTTTTTTTCCATTTTTGATCTTTTTTCGTTTATATGGCAAAAGATAAAAAACCCAGTGATGATCAAAAACCACCAAAAGATAGCTCAATTTGTGTGAAAAAAATGACAAATTTCATATGGGTACAAGGACTTTGCAATAACATTCATCAAGGTCCTGCATATAATAAATCCTGTATAATAATAATAATCAAGGTCATTGAATGTGCTGAAAATGTACGAATAAACCTTCATTTGAAAATCTACTAGGGGCCCCGGTTTCATAAGCGGACCTTGTATTTTTAGTGCAGGCTCTGACAGTACTGTACAGTATAAGTCTTACATAACACAGCGGAGACCGCACATTACACACACTTCATTAGTGTTCATCTATTTTTACAATGCGAACAGCCCAAAATTGTTTTTGGCCGGAGTCCAGCTTTAACCCTTCTATACCAAAACAGGCAGTTCGACCCATTAAAATGAACTTGCTGATTACCCGCTATGCTTTTTTCCTTTAAACTTGGTGGCCTTTTCATTCCGCTCAACAGCGCTGCCCGATAGCGGATTTCTGAAATCTTCTATAAATAGAGGCTATTCAGACTTCTTCCTTATAAGTGGAAGATTGGCAATGGTCTGGGTCTTTTTAGATTACCGGATTGTTTGGTTATCCCATCCACAAGGCAGATAACAGCCAATACTGATAAGACGAATATTCTATCTCAGTGATGCGGATATAAATGAAGATGGCTGGTGAAATAGTACAGCAGACTAATATGTCTGGTCAGTAAGAGGATAACCTGGGGGCCTGTGCCAGAGATAAGCTTTGACAGTGGATCCTGGTGCAGGTGTGATGGAGAGGTAATAAAGAGGCGCAGCCTGACATACCGCTCTCCCCTCTATGCGGGTAAATTGGATTTTCCATATAAGGACCCCACTGCTTCTACCCCTCTGGGATCCAGCTCCTTGCTGGTATGCCAAATATGCAGACATTCATCGGCTTTGTCTGCCTGGGTTCTAAGGCAGGATCCGCTACTGGAAGCATGATTGCTCCAAGGCTGCAATTCTTATCAAGCCTCAGTCTAGGTTCACACCTATGCGTTTTCCGGAAACGCACAGCAGTTTGTTTATTTTTTATTATATTTTTTATTAATTTTAATTAACAAACATTATTTTACATTATACAACAGCAGGCTTTTTTGCGTTTGGGCAAGGACACAGGGGCCCCATGATCCCCTATTGCCCGGGGGGCCCCATGAGTTGTCAGTCCGCCCCTGTACAACAGTATTTTTCCATATCAAACATTTTTACTCTAAGCATACAAAGAAAAAACCCTACACACCCTACTCCCCAACAGCAGTCCATTTAACATGATTTCCTATGAGGCAGGTTCACATTTCCTCATTTTCACCCGATGCATTTTTTGGAAATGGTCAGGGACTTTTTTAAAATGCAAAACATTGCATGTTTGGTTCTACAGACTTCAATGGAGTCGCTGCAGAAAAGCATGTAGTGCATTTTGACACGTTTTTGATGCGTTTCGCGTTTTAATCTGCCCAACAACAAGCTGAAAAAAAAAACACAAAATGTGTCAAAAATGCATGCGCAATCACGCAAAATGCAATGCAGAAACAGATCAAACGCAAACTGCAAAAGGTGTGAACCTAGCCTTAAACCCCAGTCACAGCAAACCGGACTCTGAAATCGTGCAACTTACACTGAAGTCGCACGATTTCAAAGTCAGGTGATCTGCCGATTTCAGAAGCAATTTGCATAGACATCTGACACAGATGTCTATGCAAATCATACAAAAAATAGTGCATGTACTACTTTAGAAATTATTATCATTATACAGTATTTATTATACAGTAATCAGTGCGGCTGCGACCAAGTCGGAACCACAACGATATGACCGCTAGAATTGCGGACAATAGGGTGCAACCTGGCATGCGATTTGCAAGCTGCATGGCATTGTATTTAAAGCGGATCAAAATTTAAGAAAAAAATAAATAAATAAAAAAAAATATATATATATATGTATATTGAAGCTTACCAGTGATCCCAAGGCTTGACACAGGTTGGCTGTTTTTTTTTACAACCAGTTGATTGAAAAAAAATAAAAAGATTTTCACATCCACACAAGCAATTCTTTCCAGCAGGCTAACGCATTTCGAGGACTTGCCTCTTCCTCAGAGGAAGAGGACAGGCCTCAAAATGCATTAGCCTGTTGGATGCCCATTGACCATGTGATGGGATGTATTGCAGACTGGATGGTTGTTTGATTTACTCTTCTTTTGTATAATATTTACCACTTTCATACAAAGACTCATCATAAAACAACCATCCAGTCTGCAATACATCACATCCCATCACAGGGTCAATGGGCATCCAACAGGCTAACGTGTTTTGAGGCCTTGCCTCTTTCTATGAGGAAGAGGCATGTCCTCAAAATGCATTAGCCTGTTGGATGTTAGCCTTCCTCTGAGGAAGAGGCAAGTCCTTGAAACGCGTTAGCCTGTTGGATGTTAGCCTTCCTCTGAGAAAGAGGCAAGTCCTTGAAACACGTTAGCCTGTTGGATGTTAGCCTTCCACTGAGGAAGAGGCATGTCCTTGAAACACGTTAGCCTGTTGGATATTAGCCTTCCTCTGAGAAAGAGGCAAGTCCTTGAAACGCGTTAGCTGTTGGATGTTAGCCTTCCTCTGAGGAAGAGGCATGTCCTTGAAACACGTTAGCCTGTTGGATGTTAGCCTTCCTCTGAGAAAGAGGCAAGTCCTTGAAACGCGTTAGCCTGTTGGAGGTTAGCCTTCCACTGAGGAAGCGGCAAGTCCTTGAAACGCGTTACCCTGCTGGATGTCCATTGACCCTGTGATGGGATGTGAACCGCATGCGGACTGGATGGTGCTGTTGTTTTATGATGAGCCTTTGAATTGCTTTTCTGAGTATAATATTTACCACGTTTCTACAAATAAAATACATTGTATCTCTCTCTTTCTCCTAGCAGAGAGAGAAATAAAAAACTCTTAGTAAAAATAAATAAATTAAATATTAAAAAATACAATAAAAAATAAAGAAAAAAATACCTATATCAAGGCTTGATCTAGTTTAGTGCCAGGGTTAGTTTTTGGGTCAAGTTCAGGGTCAAAGGTCAGAATTTTTTTATTTAAAAAAAAATTGGTATCAGGGTCAGTGTTTTAAATTAAAAAAAAAAAATGCGCACTATTGTTTCTGAGCTGTACTATGGGTACAAACAACAAATAACATAAACATATATGGTATCGCTGCGATCAGCAAGAGCTGGAAAATTTATTTGGGGTTGCTTTTTGGTGGTAAGTTATGGTAACACACAGCTAATTTAAAAAAAATAATTTTATTTTACTATTTTGGGCCAGTTTTCCTTTGATAATAAAAAAAATCAGGAGATATTCATTGCCATTTACCACCAAATGAAATCCCAATTTGTCCTGAAAAAACACGGTATAATTCACCTGGATGTACAACGTAGTTGTGATATGTACAGTTTTACTAGCGCGGGTCAAAGTTGCAAATTTGTGCTTAGGCGTTAAGATTTGTAAACGTAGGCGGGAAGGGGTTAAGAGGCATGCTGTCATATACATGTGCCAAGTGGTAATAACATTGTAATAACGGTTTGCTATTTTAAAAGGTTAATGTTTATATACAAATGACAAGGCAGCTTAGATTGCAGTGCTAATGTTCAAAGGAATAAATGCTTTGAGGCTCAGTGCTCGCAGGCAGTGCGACTTTGCGACACGCCAGAGAAAACCGTACAGCGAGGGCACGTCTGAGGATCTGTATTCCGTTTTTAAACTTTTAAAAGTAAAATGTCCTGCCTAAGCACAGACATCGCAAGATGCCCGTTATTTCCTCGAGTAGCCAGTAAAGCCACTTCTGTGCCCCTCTCTGATTTAGTTTTACTTTCCCCGAATCCATGGCTAAGCCCAGCTAAGTTCCATGTCCTCTGAGTCTGCTTCAGCCAGCAAAGACATTCTAATTGGATAGGGAATGACAGCTGGCTGGGCTTAGCCATGAATGCAGGAACACACCGGCCGAGAAACAACATAAAAGTATATCAGAGAGGAGCACATGACTTGCTGAACGTACACCACCAAAAGACGTAAGATTTCACAAAGAAAAAAAAAAAAGAGAAATGAAAGTGCCATATATAAACAAGATCATTCTGAGCACAAGAGAACTGGGAGCAGGGGCGGACTGACCATTTGGAAACTCAGGCACTGCCCGAGGGCCCGGGGTCAGTAGGGGGCCCCATGAGATGTCCCTGGTACCTTTTTCATAGGCTTTTTTGAGTTTGGGCAAGGACACAGGGGCCCCATGATCCCCTATTGCCCGGGGGCCCCATGAGTTGTCAGTCCGCCCCTGACTGGGATCCAGCCTGTGAAAGATGTGACCATAAGGCTTCATTCACACTAGCGCATCTCCAAAGTTGCACAATATCCAGTGTGACTTTTGGTGCAACTTTGATCCGCCATGACATTCTCTGGACCAAAGTCGCATCAAAGTAGTGCAGGCACCTTTTCAAAATTGATGTGTAGTTCGCTTTTTTAAATGTTTTTGATGCATTTTTCGTTTTTAATCTGCCCAGCAACAAGCTGGCCAAAAAACCCCATACAACCGCAAAAGGCATCAAAACCATATCAAAAACACACAGCAGAAACGGATCAAACTCAAACTGCATAGGTGTGAACCAACCTAACATTACGCCCTGACCGATCGACTCCGATCAAAACTGAGTCTAAATTGATCCAAAGGGACGTTAAGGCTGTTTGATTGTTCGTGGATTTGATCGCTTTGATGGACTGGATTTAAAAAAAAAAAAAAAATCAAAGCATGTGGCCACCATAAGGGTCACCATACATATTACAATCTGACCATACAATTTATGTACAATCAACTTCAAACTACAACGGCGTTTTTTGACATTTTTATCTGCAACCAGTGAACCCCCCCGCATGTTATCCTATGTGTCCATGCACACATAGACTGTAATCAGTGTTTTTGGCTGAGGCATTTTTTGGCTGGAAAAAGACCCAATACTAGTTATTATCCAAAAATTTTTTAGCCTAATAATGCTGGTAGCGTTAGCTGTGTAAAGTTGCGTTAAGAACACAAGTTTTCAGCTTTTTTTTAGCATTTTTGCAATAACGTTTACGCACATTTTTCCACGTTTGTGTTTTTAAAAAAAAAAAAAACCCCACCCCAAAACGCCATTTTGTGGCGGTTTTCCACGTTTACCAGCATTAGAGCATTTTTACCAACACCACGTGTGCATGGAGCCTGAACAAAACATTGAGGACCTAGCTAAACTATCCATTCAGATAGGCCCTTGCACTACTTAGTCGTTGGCCGATCTACAGGAGATTGTACAATCAAATTGTAACGTGTGGCATGCACACATAGGCTGTAATCAGCGTTTCTGGCAGAGGCATTTTTGGCTGGAAACCAGAACTAGTGGGTTTTTAGCTATGAACAGGGGCGGACTGACAACTCATGGGGCCCCCGGGCAATAGGGGATCATGAAGCCCCTGTGTCCTCGCTCACACCCAAAAAAGTCTATGAAAAAGCCAATGAAAGGTACCAGGGGAATCTCATGGGGCCCCCTACTGACCCCGGGCCCTTGGGCAATGCCCGACTGCTCAAAAGGTCAGTCAGCCCATGGCTGCGAAAACACTGAAAAACACAGCTAAACACGGTAAAACGCAGAAAACTGGCGTTAAGGGGCATTTTTTGAGAAAAAAAAAGTTTTTGGTTACAAAACCGCTAAAACCCACAAACGCGAAAAAACCCTGCTAAACACTGATGCAAAAACGCTGAAAAACTCACATTTTTATCCTAACTTTACACAGCTGTTACCAGCGTTATTAAACGCCCCGTGTGCATGGAGTCTAAAGGCTATATACATGTCACGGTGGCGATGTTGTGATTTGTGGCTGCATCGAAACCTAAACAGCATGTGGTGCTGCTGCCGAACTTGGCTCAAGTAGTTTTATGCCGAACTTGGCTCAAGCAGTTTTACGCAATGTATGCAATTGCAGTGTGGCACTGAAATGGTTAAATCAGGCAATGAAACGGGGACATATCACCTCCTCACTGGCTGTCAAACCTCTCTGTAAAGTGGTCTGAGCACAGATCGCTTTTCAGAGGAACGGCAGTCTGTGTGCACATGAAAATTAATCGATCAAAGCAATGCGTCCAGGGGTGGACTGACCATTTGGAAACTCAGGCACTGCCCGAGGGCCCGGGGTCAGTAGGGGGCCCCATGAGATGCCCCTGGTACCTTTTTCATAGGCTTTTTTGAGTTTGGGCAAGGACACAGGGGCCCCATGATCCCCTATTGCCTGGGGGCCCCATGAGTTGTCAGTCCGCCCCTGATTGCATCTGTTAAGTAAACTTATCGGATGTGACACAACATTCTTTTATGAAGTTTGAAGGACATTGAGGGAACCCTATTCAAGTACCAAGTATATTTCCTGCCAGCCATAAATGGGTTGTCTTTGGTAGAATTCCCCGCAGTTGTATTGTGTAATATTCCAATCTGTTTCCTGGTTTCAGTTGATTGCAATGCAATGCAGATATACAAGCCATACAAACCGGCTTTCTGTTCTATGCAGTGGCTGTTTAAAGGGCCAGTCCACCCATAACAGACACATCCAAAGAGATGCTGCCATCCTTTTTATAGACAGAAGATCTATGGGGGTAAATGTGACATCGCTAAACACATGGCAGGAATAATTCTGAGAACTATTATACCCAGGGGCGGACTGACCATTTGGAAACTCGGGCACCGCCCGAGGGCCCGGAGTCAGTAAGGGGCCCCATGAGATGCCCCTGGTACCTTTTCCATAGGCTTTTTTGGGTTTGGGCAAGGACACAGGGGCCCCATGATCCCCTATTGCCCGGGGGCCCCATGAGTTGTCAGTCCGCCCCTGATTATACCTGGCAAATCCTGATCAGCTGGACAGATTGGTGACCTGCTGCAGGTAAAGTGATATTAAACCCAGTATCAAAAACCGAATTTATTGTACAGATGTGCTGAAGGTCTCTACTGAATACTGAAAAGGCAACTCAGTACATCTGCACACATGTGGATCGGGAGCAACGTAATTTTCGTCCAGGTAGGAAAAACCTGATGCCGTGCTGCACAAAAAAGTAAAAATAATTCAAATAAAAAGTTCTAATTGTGGGAAAGGGAGGGGCTGGAACCAAATACAAAAAAAAAAAAAATACTTTTTGGGGGTGAAGGTCTGCTTTAAATGTGGTGGCTGCATTAGTTTTCTTTGTTTAGCTTCTTTTCCCCTTGGGGATCTGGCTAGTAACATGCTTCCCATCTAAGCGTTGCTCCTCTTATCTATGGAGGATCAACGAGGTCACCCATGGACAGCAGCATTTTATAGAGGGTGTTGTATGGATCAGTCTGCACCCAGTCTGAAAAATGATGAAGAAGCTGCATCAGGTGAACTCATCGCTCATGATGTGACATGACTTAGTACTTGGTGGCAAATCCCTTGTTAGCAATCACAGAGGTCAGACGTTTCCTGTAGTTGGCCACCAGGTTTGCACACATTTCAGGAGGGATTTTGGCCCACTTCTCTTGGCAGATCCTCTTCAAGTCATTAAGGTTGGGTGGCTGACGTTTGGCAACTCGAACTTTCAGCTCCCTCCACAGATTTTCAGTCGGATTAAGGTCTGGAGACTGGCTAGGCCACTCCAGGACCTTAATGTGCTTCTTCTTGAGCCACTCTTTTGTTGCCTTGGCCGTGTGTTTTGGGTCATTGTCATGCTGGAACACCCATCCACAACCCATTGTCAATGCCCTGGCTGAGGGAAGAAGGTTCTCACCCAAGATTTGACATTGCCCCGTCCATCGTCCCTTTTATGCGGTGCACTTGTCCTGTCCCCTTAGCAGATAAACACCCCCAAAGCAGAATGTTTCCACCACCATGCTTGCAGTTGGGATGGTGTTCTTAGGGTCATAGGCCGCACTCCTCCTCCAAACACGGCGAGTTGAGTTGATGTCAAAGAGCTCGATTATGGTCTCATCTGACAACACTTTCAACCAGTCCTCCTCTGCATCATTCAGATGTTCAGTGGCAAACTTCAGACGGGCCTGGACATGTGCTTCCTTGAGCAGAGGGACCTTGTGGGCACTGCAGGATTTCAATCCTTGTCAGCGTAGTGTGTTACCTATTGTTTTCTTGGTGACTGTGGTCCCAGCTGCCTGGAGATCATTGACAAGATGCTCACATGTAGTTCTGGGATGATTCCTCACTGTTGTCATGATCATTGACAGTCCACAAGGTGAGATCTTGCATGGTGCACCAGACCTAGGGAGACTGACAGTTGTTTTGTGTTTCGTCCATTTGTGAATGATTGCACCAACTGTTGTCACCTTCTCACCAAGCTGCTTGGCGATAGTTTGGTAGCCCAATCCAGTCTTGTGTAGGTCTACAATCTTGTCCCTGACATCTTTGGACAGCTCTTTGGTCTTTGCCATGGTGGAGAGTTTGGAATCTGATTGTTTGATTGCTCCTGTGGACAGGTGTCTTTTATACAGGTAAGAAAATGAGATGAGCAGCACTCCCTTTAAGAGACTGCTTCTAATCTCAGCTTGTTACCTGTATGAAAGACACCTGGTAGCCAGAAATCCTGCTGACTGATAGGGGATCAAATACTTATTTCCCTCATGACCATGCAAATCAGTCATCATTTGTTAGACATGCATTTCTTTTGAATTTTTTGTTGCTATTCTGTCTCTCTGTGTTACAATACACCTGCCATTCGATTTTTAGATTGATCATTACTTTGTGAGTGGGCAAACATTCAAAATCAGCAGGGGATCAAATACTTATTTCCTTCACTGTATATAATAATGGATAGATTGAGGGCAGGTATCCCTGAAGGGAGCCCACCCCTCCTTAAGGCTAGATTAGCACCTATGCAGTTTGCGTTTGATCCATTTCTGCAGTGCTTTTTGTGGTTTGTTTTGCATTTTTTGCACTAGCATTTTTGCTGCTTTTTTTTTTTCAACTTGTTGCTGGGCAGAATAAAATGCAAAACACATAAAAAACATGTCAAAAAAATGCATCAAAAACGCACTACATGCTTTTCTACAATATCTCCATTGAAGTTTATAGAACCAAAAACGCAACGTTTTGCATTTAAAAAAGTTCCTGACCCTTTCCAAAAAACACACCGGGTGAAAACGCAGAGCCATGAACCTGTCCCATAGGAAATCATGTTAAATGGATTGCTGTGCATTTCTGCAAAATGCTACAATAAAACGCATTGGTAGAAGGACGCACTGGACACCCAGCAAATGGCACAATGGCAGTCAAGGTATCCAGTGCGTCCTCTCACCAAATTCACCAACAAAACAAGGCAACTGCCCCAACCTATAAGTTTATAAGTGGCCTTTGCAGCAAGCAGAACATGGAAATGCGATGCATGTCAAAAAACAGCAAAAAAAATTCCCAGCTCACTTACCAGCCAGCCTGCAACAAACCAAACTACCCTGCTTTTGTCCATTCACACTATTACTGTTACAACACAGGGGTAGGTGAGAAATGTGGTCCAGCCAGACCACTGCAGTGTTGATGTGCTGATTCCGATGTATTGCACTGTTCACTTTTTTTTGTTTTACAAACTTTATTGAAATGTCACATAGTGACATTTCATTAAGTTCTATTGGCCAGAATGCGGTGACCCATGCTGCGTTGCAAAAAAGTACTGCATGCATTTTGCCTTGTCTTGCGATGGGATTCCACTGGAATAGCCATCCAACACAGTCCCACCACAACTGGTGTGACCTTGAAGCTGTAGAATGGCTCACAGCAGGGGCGGACTGACCATTCGAGCACTCGGGCACTGCCCGAGGGCCCGGGGTCAGTAGGGGGCCCCATGAAATGCCCCTGGTACCTTTTAAAGGCTTTTTTGGGTGTGCTTTGAGTGTGGGCAAGGACACAGGGGCCCCATGACCCCATATTGCCCAGGGGCCCCCGGACAATAGGAGATCATGGGGCCCCTGTGTCCCTGCCCACACTCAAAAAAAGCCTATAAAAAGGTACCAGGGGCATTTCACGGGGCACCCTGACCCTGGGCCCTCGGGCAGTGCCCGAGTTCTCAAATGGTCAGTCCGCCCCTGCACAGGACTATACCTACCTCTCTTACTAGGAATGCAGCAGTGAAGCAGGGGGGTTGTAGAGGAAACTGATAGAATGGCAAATTAATTTGCTTACACTGCAAAAATACTTTTAGAGTTGAAATTTGCTTTTAGTGCAGTTTTTGTTTTCTGCTAGGACAGCGTTTTGTAATAGAACCCACATCCCTAAAGTGCAGCTGCCTACAGGACTTTTCTGCGAGCCCTGCCAGGGACTGCTCTCCAAAATCTTCAAATTTCCAACAATCATCTTCAACCGTTATGGTAAGGAAAACTGAGCAGGATGAAAAATTTGATCAAAACTAGCAAAATTCTAACTGTGAATATGACTTGTGTTCATGATAAATCATATATATTATGAGCAGCACAGTGGCTAAATGGTTAGCACTTCTGCTTGGCAGTACTAGGGTCGTTGGTTCAAATCCCTGTCCTGTGCCCTGCCTGCATTTTACTGTTCTTTCTGCCCGGAAACTGAGAAAAGTCCATGGCGTCCAAAAAGCGTCCCTTTAGGTCAAAAGCGGGTTTAGATCAGCTAGAGAACAGCGATAGTAAATCAGAACCACTTGCAGAATTGAGTGATAATGATTCGTGGGGAAATTCCTCATCAGACACTGAAAACGATTTTGTGACTTGCGAACTTGATGCTATATTTCAAATTTCAGTGTTTTTGGTTTGATTATATTATTGAATTAAATTTATTATTATATTATTTTTATGATTATTTATTAAATTATAATTTATGATTTTGTGTTTCAAATTTTAACATACCCGGGATGTTTACTAGACTCTTGTTCGGACAGATTTCAGTGACTTATTCCTAAAAATTACAGGCCTACAATAAAAAATAATAAATATTTCCATGCAAAAAAATGTACCGCTTTGAGCACAGAAATACTGACATAATAAGACTGCTAGGGAGGTTAACGTCTCCTGGGGAGGACAGCCTGTGTAGCTGGGAAGGAGCGAACCCAGCGAAAGGCCTGAAGGCTGCCACCAACCCACTAAACTAACAGAAGAGGACATTGTGAGTATTCCTACACCCCCTGTGCCAGATAAGGGGAGAGGGCAGTCAGGTGTAACACCCAACTAGCTTCTCATCTGGGACTATTCAATCGCCAGCTCTGGGGCCCCCTTGCCCAGGGATACCCTCAGGCAGCTGGGTGTGGAGGAGGAATCATCCAGGGTCTGAGGAGGTACACCTAAGAGCCTTCAGTGCTCTTCAGGAAGAGACTGTTGCTAATCCGAATCTTTGTACATAGTTGCTAAGGAGTTGTCCTCACGTTCTACAGATATGCCAGAGTTGCGTTTTTAAGTCCTCACTTTTTCCCCATTGTACAGGCAACCCAAACTTCACTCACTTCAATAACAAAGTCAGGCAAGCTGTGGATGAGATCTTGATTAAAGGAAATAGAGTTTGGGCTATGTATGCATCAGAAAAGAGGTTCAGGACTGAGAAGATCTTAAAGAGTTACTGTGCGGCTTCATTATATTCCAGGACTGGAGAAATCCCAGGAGGCAGGTAGCCAACGTTCGTAGAAAATGGATTTTTAAAGCATTTTCTATTGTTGTCAATAGAAAGACATGTTCCCTGGCTCCCTAACAGTGATGCTAGCTCCTCAACTGTAATTAGCATGCCTTATGTTCCTATTTTTCATCTTTGCACTTACATCAGTAAGAAATGTAGGAGGATAACGAAGCAGCCTCTGCTTTTCATTAACATTTGGCCTGCCTAAGTTTGGGTCTGTATGGCCTTTCTGTAAGGCTCCATTCACACTTATGTGACCTGTCATGCGACTTTGGAGACAAGTTGCAGACCATTGTTTTCAATGGCACTCATTCGACTTAAAGTGCATTTATCTTCTTATTGTCCCAAAAAGAGCCAACACCATCTTTCTCCAGTCATCTTTTAAATTTAGAATCTGTCCCCGGACTAATGTGCTGCTCAGAAAATATTCAGTCCTTGAAAGATCTGTCTTTACAATTTTTGTTTGAACATATCCAGGTTGTTCTGTACCGCTCAGTACCCTTTCAATAGCCTTTGCCTCTGTAACCAGCTAATGTCAAAATTTATTACTGAGCTCAATCCCCTTGCAGCAGCTTCTCCCTTTGTAGCCAGTTAGTGCAAAATTCCAAAACATTTGCACAGTCCAGCACCTATATTTGTGAACAGCTAGTATCAGATTGTGTAAAAATCCATCTTTCACAGCTCTGTCCCCTTACTGCTACAATCTGGTACCCTTGCTATGACATGTACATCTGTGACCAGCTAGTGTAAGAATCCATCCCACACAGCTCATTATCTTTGCTACTACCTCTCCATCTGTGGCCAGCTAGTGTAAAATGCTATTACATAGAGCTCAACCCCCTTTGTTACTGTTTCTCCCTCTGTAACCAGCTAGTGTTAAAATCAATCACATTCACACAGTTCAGCACCCTTAATACCGCATCTACTTTTATGACCAGCTTGTGTAAAGATCCATCACATTCACACAGTTCAGTACCTTACCCTTACTATGGCATCTACTTCTGTGACCAGCTAGTATTAAAATTCATCATATTCAGACAGTTCAATACTCTTATTATGGCATCTACACTTGTGACCAGCTAGTGTAAAAATTCATCAAAAGCACACAAGCCAGTACCCTTGCTACAGCATCCACTTCTGTTACCAGCTAGTAAAAATCCATCTCCCACAGCCCTGCCCCCTTACTACTACTACTTCTGTAACCAGCTAGTGTTAAAATCCATCATAATCATACAGTTCGGTGCCCTTACTATCACATCTACTTCTATGATGACCAGCTAGTGTAAAAATCCATCACATTTATATAATTCAGTACCCTTACCAACACATCTACTTCTGTGACCAGCTAGTGTAAAAACCCATCACTTTCATACAGTTCAGTACCCTTACCAACACATCTACTTCTGTGACCAGCTAGTGTAAAAACCCATCACATTCATACAGTTCAGTGCCCTTACCACCACATCTACTTCTGTGACCAGCTATTGTAAAAATCCATCACTTTCATACAGTTCAGTGCCCTTACCAACACATCTACTTCTGTGACCAGCTAGTGTAAAAACCCATCACTTTCATACAGTTCAGTACCCTTACCAACACATCTACTTCTGTGACCAGCTAGTGTAAAAATCCATCACTTTCATACAGTTCAGTGCCCTTACCACCACATCTACTTCTGTGACCACCTAGTGTAAAAACCCATCACTATCATACAGTTCAGCACCCTTACCACCACATCTACTTATTTGACCAGCTAGTGTAAAAATCCATTTCACACAGCTCATTATTTTGGCTACTACCTCTCTTTCTGTGACCAGCTAGTGTAAAAATCAATCACACTCATACAGCTCAGTCCCTTATTATTATTATACAGGATTTATATAGAGCCAACAGTTTGCTCAGCGCTTTACAATATAACGGGAGACAATACAGTAACAATACAGTTCAATACAAGAGGGTTAGGAGGAGCTCCTTGGAGCTTACAATCTAAGAGGAAGGGGTTGGCAGTAAAAAGGGCAATCACTGTGTGGGATGAACTGATAGGAGAAATAGAAGATTCCGTTATTAGCTGAAGGCAGGATAGGCTTCCCTGAAGAGATAAGAGATCACCTAAAAGGGCAGAGTAGGTGATCATCAGATAGATTGGGGTAGAAAGTTCCAGAGGATGGGGGAGGCTCTGGAGAAGTCCTGGAGATGAGCATGGGAGGAGGAGACAAGAGAGCAGGAGGTCGCGTGAGTCACCCTGTGACTGGACATTGTAAACATCCATAAGAGTCTCATACACATGAGCTCAAGTGCTTGATCTCATCTTTAGACCTGTCCAAACTCTGCAATGAAAAGTCTGAGTGATAGACTGAGGAAACCCCTCCTCTAGGCTGCGTGTGACTAATGAGCTCATTCTCCCACAATGCACCTCTCAGCTAGGCCTTAAGAGACTAGTCACATGACTACAGCTCAAGCACTACCTTTGTCATTATAGCACATTGGGATTTCTGAAAAATTGCGTGTGTATATATATAAATATAATTACTTTAAGCGACATTTTAATAGAAGCCTCACCATATCTATAGGACAGCATAACCCGTAAAGTGGATGGTAAATGGATAATCTACTAACATGGTTACATTCTGAAAAGTTGGTATTAAACTTTGTATGATCAAAATATTACATCTGTTTTCTTTAAAAAGTAGCCCCAGTCTAAGTAGAAAAGCCTGTGACCTGCCAGCTGCAGAGTGAGACCTTTGTTCATCAGGGGAAGAGTAGTCTCTCTGCAGAGGTCTGCAGTCCCCCTGCTGGCTGAGACCTATAGCTCTTCAATTACGAAAGTGCAATCTTCCTGCTCATTGGAGAGCTCCAACTCTGGCTCAGCAGGGGGCATGTCTCCCCTCTGCAGAGAGACCACTGCTTTTAATCACTTGTCCTCCAGAGGATTTACCCCCCTTCCTGACCAGGCCATTTTTTTGCGATACAGCCTTGCGCTACCTTTGCAATTGTACGGTCATGCAACGCTGCACCCATATGACATTTACGTCTTTTTTCCCCCACAAATAGAGCTTTCTTTTGGTGGTATTTGATTGCCTCTGCAGTTTTTATTTTTGTGCTATAAACAAAAAAAGACTGACAATTTTGAAAAGGAAACGGTATTTTTGACTTTTTCCTATTAAACATGTCCAGTATAGAGATTGAAAATCAAAATTTCGTTATAAATTTAGGCCAAAATGTATTCTGCTACTTGTCTTTGCTAAAAAAACAAAATCCCAATACGTGTAACTTAATTGGTTTACGTGAAATTTATAGTGTTTCCAAATGGCGGTATATGTACTGGAATTTATATATATATATATATATACACTAGTAATGGCGGTGATCAGCAACCGGGACTGCAGCGAGCATTCTGACACTGGGGGGGGGATTGACTTGATGTCACTGACATACCCAATGACACTAATACAGTGATCAGTGCTAATAAAAAGCACTGACACTGTACTAATGGCACTGGGCAGGAAGGTGTTAACCGCTTTCCCGCCGCCCTATAGTAAAAATACTGCAACAGGGCGGCAGGGGTGCACACAATCACATACAGTATATACATGTGATTTTGCATTTCTGGTTAGGGGTCACACATGCCCTATCTTAGCCTCCATTGGTGGTCTCATCTGTTGATCACTGGGTCCAAACCGGTGATTCGCACCCTTGCCTGGCGATCTCCATGTATCACCGATGGGGGTAGAAGTCTGTATGTAAACAATACAGATCTCTCCCTTGTCAGCTCCTGCACCCTGCTTTGTACGGCTCTGCATTGCAGAGCCGTACAAAGCAATGTGCTGACACTGTAAAGCACACACACAGCAAAACAGCACACAGTTAACCCTTTGATCACCCCACATGTTAAAGCCCATTCACGGCCTGAGTATTTTGTGGTTTGAATCTCCAAAACTCTCAACATCCACATTTTTATGGTTTTCAGTTGTGCCTGTTCACATGAAGCTTGGAGCTCTAAGAAAAAGGATCTGAGCTTCTTTTGGCCACAATAGACTTCATTGGGAGCTCCTAAAAAAAAACACTTGAAAAGATACGTATTGTCATTTTTTCCCCCGTAACTAGTTTTCCATCGGGTAACAATCATTTTTTTTAAATACTCAAGTCTCAGGTACCAGCAAAAAAAACACCTGTATAAACACTAAAAAAAAAAGTACGCAGAGCATCCAAAGATACTCAGCTCGGAGCTGGCCATACTCTATACAATATGATTGTACAATCTCTGTACAATTTCAAACTCTATTATATGAGGACAGACCTAAGCATTGTAGTCTATCAATATCAAATCAGGCAGCCTCTTACAATACATAGTTGATGGTGGATCTAAGGCTCCAATCACATCTGCATCTTCCAGGAACGCACGCAGAGACGTGTGGTTCTGCGCGCGTTCCTGGAACACGCGAAAAAAAACACACATCGCATTTGCAGTGCTATTAATTGTTAATGGTACAACATACATGGCTAGGAAATAGTAGAAAAAAAAAAAAAACACACAATGCTCACTACCCAAAAAGGTGCGGAGCATCGTGTGGTGCATTCACTGAGCACAGGGCAACCCATTCAAGTGAGCGGCCACGTGAAAAATGCGCATCAGTGCAATGCACAGGTGGGAATAAGTCCTAAGGCCTGGTTACCCCTATGCAGGGGCGGACTGACCATTTGGAAACTCGGGCACTGCCCGAGGGCCCAGGGTCAGTAGGGGTCCCATGAGATGCCCCTGGTACCTTTTTCATAGGCTTTTTGAGTTTGGGCAAGGACACAGGGGCCCCATGATCCTCTATTGCCCGGGGGCCCCATGAGTTGTCAGTCCGCCCCTGCCCCTATGCGTCTTTCAGTGCGTCTTCAGTTTTGCATAAAGGCACTACAGTTCATTTACCATGATTTCTTATGGGTCACCTTTACATCTGTGCATTTTTAACCGATGCGTTTTTTGGAAAGGGTCAGGGACATTTTTTCCTGCCGCAGATTATGTTTTTGGTTCTATAGAATTCAAAAGAAATGCAGTGAAAACACATAACAAATGTTGTGCTTGTGTTTTTGATGCATTTCTGCTGGTTGCTCACGCAAGACAACAGACACCTCCCAAAAATGCAAAACACATCAAAACGCATCAAAAACACGTGTGCAAAAGCACACCAGAAAAATGCATCAACCACAACCTGCATAGGTGTCAACCAGGCCTTAAGGAGATTGGACAATCAGGTTGTATAGTGTATGATCAGCAGGGCCGATGCTTCCACTAGGCCAGGAGTGTCCAAACTATGGCCCTATGGCCCTACAAGTCCCATCATGCCTCTGCCTCTGGGTGTCTTGCCTGCAGATGTCAGAGTCTTGCAAGGCCTCATGGGACTTACAGTTCCTCAACACCTGGAGGGCCATAGTTTGGACACCCCTGCACTAGGCAAACTTGGCGTCTGGAAGCAGCATGAATGATCCTTCAGCTGAGAGGAGGGGCAACAGAGGGGAAGAAGAAAAGACAGGAAGATGCTAGATCTCTGGGGACAGTGTAGCAGCTGAGCTGCTGCTCCTTCCAGTGTTCCTCTCAGACTCAGTCCCTTACTGCAAGCCGGCTGCCGGCTGCTGATCACTGTGGAGTTCCAGACCTTGTCTTCCCATTCATCAGCAGAGGCGGAGCTGCGCCTATGGAGGAAGGTAATGTCTGACTCTGATGTCTCGTGTCTATGTGGGTGTGACCCGGCTGACCATCCATCACACATGCAATGTGTCAGAGAGCGATGATATCATCACGATCCCAATACCTGCTCTTCCAGTGCCTGCTGGTCTGTGTCAGTGTCGGTGGTGGTGTGTTGTATCGGATCTGTCACTGGGTGGGATCACTCAATTCAGCTACCTGCTGTCACAGCATTTTATCCCCCCCATTGCCTGGGGAATTCCATCCTGGGATCTGTCAGAGTGTGGATTCATCACCCTCCACTCACTGCAACTGTCACCCTGTCACTGCCAGCCACAGACACATTCCATCCGTGACACTGATCTTGTCTTTAATATTGGTGCTGGTGGCATCTTATGGCGCTTATTTTTGCAGATGAAAAAATTTAGCAATTTCATGTTCTGTTAATTGTTTAATATTTTCTACTGTTTTTTTTGGGGGGGGGTTCAAGTAGCTGGTCTTGCCTAGGGCGCATGTTATTCTAGCACCAGCCCTGATGGTCAGCCTTACACGGACAGCGAGGGTCCTTCTCTGCAGCACGCTGGCGGGGGACAGACTTTTCTACACCTTTTGTTGTAATACACATGGAAACCATTCAGTTGATTTAAAAGGAAAGTTGAGTTGGGCTATGAATTAACTTCTACCCAACTGGACACGAGTGTTCAACTGTATGAATGTGCAGAGGACAAAAGAGTGTGAGCTTCTATGGGGACAGACACTGATGGAAAATGTGTGTTGGTCCATATACTTGTCCATTAGATGAGTACATGCACCCTGACCATGCAGCTTGTGTTTAAGGTATACCCAGAAATCCTCTACAATGACACCATTTGCTTAGTAAGTATTATGACAAAGCTGACCTGAAATGCTCAGAGCGTGTGATTTGATTGGTCTGACCCCGCTACTACGGGTGGCATCACGTGTTCATTCTGTAATCTATGTCTCTTGGATTGCGTCCCACGCTTGTTTTGTCTCCGAAGTCATTGATTCATGTTACTCTAAGCAGAGTGTGTGAGCAGTATAGTATGATAATTACCATAATCACCGTGATTAACACTGGGTATTTATAGGTCAGGAGGAACACTGCATTGTGAAACGATTACTAATTCTGCTGTAAGGTGAATGAGATTAACTTCTCGTTAACCCCAATACACCCAAGTATTGGAACAAAGGAGGAGACCAAACTGTGACCTAGGGATAGGACAGGAAATGATAGTGTAATCCTCTAAAAAAAAAAAAAAGAAAAAAAAAGAAAAAAGAAGATATTTCGGGGCAGGTGGACATTTGTTCTTTAAATCAAGTGCCAGTTTCTTATACCTGTCAGGGATGGTTTGAGAGAGCCCCTTGTAAGGTCTTGTGCACACTGGAAGTGTAGCCCCCGTGCATGGGTTTCTGGTGTTCTCATGCAGGCAGAAGGCATAGGGGCATCGTCCGTCTGTCAGGAAGCCTTTTGGGCTTCAATCAGATGGCGTACCAATCCCTACGCCCGTGCAAAGAGCTGTCTTCAGCCCAGAGAATCAACACTTTGACACCATAGTGCCCAGAGATGCTCAAGAAGTTGAACAGACAATGTAAGATGATAACCATAGGATCTCTGCCAGAACAGGAATGTTCCGCCAATGCTGCCCTCATGAGATCGGGGACTCTTTGAAGACATAAACAAAAGGACGCAAAGGCCTAGTGCAGTCCCATCTTCATTTATTAATTATAGAAACTCATAAAAGCCAAGATATAAAAGCTCTGAAGAGGATGAAACACCCCTCGAAACGTATCAGCCGTACTTTGATTCATATGAGTGTTGCATCTTCTGGATCACTGTTCTGTCTTCAGCCACCTGGGATGCACAGATGTTCCATTGAGGGTGATGCAGGCAGCCTGCTGAAAACAATGACCGGTGGTGGGCTGCACGGACCTCCAAGCACATCCTGGGATGCACATGGAGGTCTGGACAACCAGCCACCAGTCACTGATTCCAACAGGCTGCCTCAGGGGTCTGCATGGAACACCTGTGCATACCAAGTGGATCTAGGTGGCCCTTCGCTTGGGCATATGGATCATTGCACTCATGTACTGTAAATGAGGCCTAAACATCTATCAGAGATTGACTGTGGCTGGATGGCGTGGACAGTGTGCCAAGTGGTACTTACATTTAGGGCAGTATGCACCCAGGAACAAATGGCCAGAATGCAGACTTCTTGCGTTCTGTGCATTCTTCCTTGGGCACATAATTTCCAAAACATTAGTATCACTAGGTGGACTGTCCAGCAGCAGCCTTCAGCCTCTCGTAGACTTTTACAGGCAGCAAGACCGGATGATGCACCTGTGCCTTATGCCTGCATGAAACGCCAGAATCACATGCCCAAGGCCATCTCCCGGTGTGTACAAAGCCCAGGAGTCACACCAGGTGAAGATACTTCAAAAGCCTACACATGTCCAACTGAAATGATTTACCCAACTGCAAATGAGAAAGTAAATGTGGAGCTGTCCCTCACAGTAATTCCTTTCTGTCACTAGCGGTCCTCAGACTTGGATGACACCTAGCACATAACCTCCCAACAGTCCTGGATTCCCCGACACTGATCAGAAATTTTAGCAATGTCCTGGATTCCCATGGACCTAAGCTGTGTCCTGCTCACAACTGCACCTGTACAGAAAAGGTGCATGGATGTCGATTACTCATGATGTGGCTAAGACGCCTAAGGCCCCGGATGGGCAGGACAAGAGGCATCTGCTGAAGAGAGCTTTCTATGGATCCAAGGTACTGTGCAGAAGGATTGAACTGACATTACTGCTGGCTCTTTTTACATAACAGTTCATGTTCTCATGAATGATGCTTATACCTATGCACATTCAATCAACTGTGCTTTTTATTAAATTAAAGCCTGACTTCAGGAAAAGTAAAAGTCCCCCCTTGCAGAGGGGCTGTGCCAACACCAAAAGGGTTAATGCTCATTTCTTTCTAGGGCAATGGTCTCCAAATTACGACCCAGAGGCCAGATGTGGCCCTTGGCTTGCCTTTACCTAGCCCTTGAGGCACTATTCCACCAACTGACACCATCTATAGGGCACTATTTCACCCTCTGACACCATCTATAGGGCACTATTTCACCCTCTGACACCATCTATAGGGCGCTATTTCACCCTCTGACACCATCTATAGGGCACTATTTCACCCTCTGACACCATCTATAGGGCACTATTTCACCCTCTGACACCATCTATAGGGCACTATTTCACCCTCTGACACCATCTATAGGGCACTATTTCACCCTCTGACACCATCTATAGGGCACTATTTCACCCTCTGACACCATCTATAGGGCACTATTTCACCCTCTGACAGCATCTATGGGGCACTATTCTGCCTTTTGATACCAACAATGGGGCACTATTCCATCCATTCAAACCAATCATGATACATTTCTTATGCCCACTAATGCTGGAGCATTTTTTTACTCCCACTGCCCATAGTCCAGCCTCCTAAAGTCTGAAGGACAGCAAACTGGCCCTTTGCTTAGAAAGTTTGGAAACCCCTGGTCTAGGGAATGGGAAAAATGTATGTCTAGGAGGACTGGGTACAGCAGTTTTAACTAGCTGACCCTCCACACCCCCAGCAGACAGCCCTGACCTACACTCCGTCAGTGGGCTGTCCCTCTATATTCTCAAGTGCCAATGCAGGGCTATGAGCCCTGTATTGTCTTGATGATGTCAGGGGCCACCTGCAGGAGTGCAAGGGAGAAGAGGCTGCAGGAGCAGAAAATCAGGTAAGTATACAGTGCTGTACCTAGTCCTCCAGACATACATTTTTCCTGTTCACTCTACACAAACTAGCATTAATCATTGTAATGCAGATTTGGAATTCCTGGGAATACACTGTGGTGATTGTGCACACTTGTTCATGTAAATATTAGTGATGTCAGTGTCTGAGCAACAGCATACTACCCAACTTTTCCACATTCTGCATGACTGTCCTGGGATTCAGAGCCAGTTCACACCAGAATCACACAGGAGCACGTGCTGCGTTCCAATGCGGTGCAATTTTGCAGCCCATTCATTTGAAAATGCTCCACACCAAATCACATGACACTACAATACCATACAAATGCACTGCGTTTACAATCTGCGTTTGCAGCGCCATTAGCATTACACTGGCACCTGCAGCAGATCACAAGGGCAGTGCATATGGAGTACGCCTTTACAGCACCACATTCTGGTGTGAAGCGGCCTTCAAGGTGTGAGCTTGCAGTAATTTCTTTTAATCCTTTATGTCAGGCTCTCATTTTTTATGGATTTATGTCGCACTCTTACTAATAGCACAGCATTTTCTGGGTATTTCGTGGGTTCAAGGACTGTATCTTGCTCCTTTAAGCCACGCCCAATATTTTGTGTAATTTAGCTACATGTCCATTTTCACTGAGCATGCCACTAGCCTTCTCCATACCAAAGTGTCCCTCTATTCTCAAGTTCCAAAATTATTGGTTATTTATGAAATATATATATTTTTATCCACATACTGAGCTGTGCTTTGTCTGATTCAGAGAACATGGGGTAAGAGATCAACTGAAGTAATGGAGGGAAGAAGGGTTGAATGAGGCACTTTACCCTCCTTAAAGTGGTTGTAAGCCCTCACATATACTTAGTGAAGGGATTGGCCTCATGTGATACACGGAGATGAAACAAATCCTCCTACATACGTTGTACCTGTTTATCTACTGCATGCTTTCCCTTCATCTTTTCAAAATGCAGAATTTACACAGGATCTCTCAGCTCTGAAAAGCAGGGGGTGGGGAGCTGATGCTGCACCAGTGAGGAGAGCTCTGAGAGCTGATTGGAGGGAAGGGATACACCCCCCCCCTTCACACAGCTCACAGGAACAGAGCTGAGGCTGTCAATATATTGGAGCTCCCTTCCCGTCACCATTTTTTCTTGGTGTCAGGAAAACTCATCAGTATTTACTCTTGTAGCAAAGAAATGAAGCAGCAGAGAGAAATGACATGTAGTGCTCTTGATTGAGACAAGTACATACTATAGATGGATATGCTTTGTTCATATTTCATGCCTGCAGTTTACAACCACTTTAAGTTATACCCTCCTTAACTGTTGTCCTACTCTGCCAGCAGTTGAGTTCTAGGTGTATGGAGCCAGAGTGGGTGAACCATATACCATAGACTAAAACATCAACAATAAGGGTAAACTGTGAAAGGACCCATATACAGTTGCAAGAAAAAGTATGTGAACCCCTTGGGATTACGTGGAGTTTTGCATGAATTGGGCATAAAATGTGCTCTGAACGTCATCTAAGTCACAACAATAGAAGAACACAGTCTGCTGAACATAATACTACACAACATTAGATGTTGCCATGGTTTTATTGCACATAACATGTAAACATTCACAGTGCAGGGAGGAAAAAGTATGTGAGGCCCTAGTTAATGACTTCTCCCAGAGCTAATTGGAGCCAGGAGTGAGCCAACCTTGACTCCAATCAGTGTGATGATATTGGATGTGTTGCTGACAGCTGTCCTGCCCTTAAAAAACACACACCTGTTTTGGGTTTACTGGTTTCAAGAAGCACTGTCTGATGTGAACCATGCCTCACAGAAAAGAGCTCATAGAAGACCTACGATCAAGAATTGTTGACTTGCATGAAGCTGGAAAGGGTTACAAAAGTATCTCCAAAAGCCTTGATGTTCATGTGTCCATGGTAAGACAGACTGTCTACAAATGGAGAAAGTTTAGCACTGTTGCTACTCTCCCTAGGCGTGGTCGTCCTGTAAAAATGACTGCAAGAGCACAGCGCAGAATGCTGCATGAGGTAAAGAAGAATCCTACAGTGTCAGCTAAAGACCTACAGAAATCTCTGGCACATGCTAACATTTTTGTTGACACATCTACAATAAGGAAAACATTAAACAAGAATGGAGTACATGGGAGGACACCATGGAGGAAGCCATTGCTGTCCAAAAAGAATATTGCAGCACGTTTGAAGTTTGCAAAAGCACCTGGATGTTCCACAGCACTACTGGCAAAATATACTGTGGACAGATGAAACCGAGATTGAGTTGTTTGGGAAGAACACACAACACTATCTGTGGAGAAAAAAAGTCACAGCACACCAACATCAAAACCTCATCCCCACTGTAAAACATGGCGGAGGGAGCATCATGGTTTGGGGCTGCTTTGCTGCCTCAGGGCCTGGACGGATTGTTGTCATTGATTGGAAAATGAATTCCAGAGTTTATCAAGACATTTTGCAGGAAACCGTATGACCATCTGTCCGCCAACTGAAGCTCCGCAGAGGATGGGTGATGCAACAGGACAATGACCCAAAACATACAAGAAATTCAACAAAACAATGGCTGCAACAGCACAGAATACGCCTTCTGGAGTGGCCCACTCAGAGTCCTGACCTCAACCCGATTGAAATGCTGTGGCATGACCTTAAGAGAGAGATTCACACCAGACATCCCAAGAATATTGCTAGACTGAAACAGTTTTGTGAAGAGGAGTGGTCCAAAATTACTCCAGATCATTGTGCAGGTCTGATCTGCAACTACAGGAAACGTTTGGTTGAGGTTATTGCTGCCAAAGGAGGGTCAACCAGTTATTAAGTCCAAAGGTTCACATACTTTTTCCTCCCTGCACTGTGAATGTTTACAAGTTATGTGCAATTAAACCATGGCAACATCTAATGTTTTTGTAGTATTATGTTCAGCAGACTGTGTTCTTCTATTGTTGTGACTTAGATGACGTTCAGAGCACATTTTATGCCCAATTCATGCAAAACTCCACGTAATCCCAAGGGGTTCACATACCTTTTCTTGCAACTGTAGATGGAATAGGTGGCTAATGTGGCATTCTCAAACGTTCAGGAAACTTAGGAAAAAGTTACTGACCCCCGGCAGCCCTACCTCCTAGGCCAACCTTTCTTTCCCCCCACAGCAGCTCTTGAAACACTTTTCAGGTCTTGGAGAACCCTTGTAAAAACGAATAAATTTGTGGTCAGTGGAAAAAATGTCCCTTTACAGCAAAGGTCAGAATGCTATCGTTACAAACCACTAAAACGTTAATTAGTGTCATGCAGCTCGGCCTTAGCCCTCGAAATATGTAGACACCATAAAATGTTAGATTAATCATCCACAGCTCAAAGAACCCCTAGCAGCCAATGGAGGAACCCTGGTTGAGAATGACTGGCCTAGGCCACCGAATCTATTGACCATGCAGAAATCCATCCCTGTCCCAATTTTTTGGAACAGACCTCCTCAGGTAGCCATAGACATTTGTACATTATTACTACTAAACTAAAAGAGCTTTCAGGTTCCATTTAACAATACAATATAGCGCACTAGTTTAGAAAACAGAAGAAGATCGAGGATCAGGGCATTGCAGCACGTGCAGACATTAGTACTAGCTGCTCACAAATAACCTTTATCCTTTCTACCATCGCTCAATATCAGGAGGGCTCCACTGCCCTCTTTCTTCCTTCACTTTCACTATGAGTTTAACCTTCAGAAAGGGGATTTTTAACCCTGAGATAAGGGAAGCTGTAAGCCAGGACTATTTGTTCCTTTTCCTGCGATCATAAAGGGAAAATGTAACTCTTTCAGTACTGCTTACAGGGCAACGTCTTTCACAGTATATATACAGTAATGTTTGCACTTTTTGGTTAGCTTTTAATCAACGTACCATTATCTGCCCTTTTGCCCATACTGGGAAAATTAGCATATTAATTTTAAAGCCGAGACCATAAACCTGCATGTAGACAGGTGCAGTCTACAATCTCTACTGCCAGTGGTGGTCGTCCGTAGAAGCATTGCAACTGGAGGAGAAACATGGGACAAACTGGGTTTCTCTATGGCTTCCCCAGTCCTCTGCCCCTGGGTTTTGGCACGCTTTGTGCGAATGGCTAGTGTAAGGACAGGATACCTTTCCGTCAGGGACAGCACTAGCGGTAGGGAAAGTTTCCTGAGGAGTAGGAAAAGAGTAAGGCCTACACCTTCTTTGGAAGCAAGCTCCCATTTGGTTTAAACCAGCCAAGCCACTTTCTGCTCCCTTTGGCAGACGATTTCCATAGCTAGGGCCTACTCATCACTGATTCTGAACTGTTGTATGTGTCCTGGTCAGGTGAGCCTCCCCACCAGGCTTGTACTGTTTTACAAGCTTTGCAATACATCATTTCTGACAATCTGGGACTCTGTGTTTACTGCTGCAGAACCACGTTGCACCTACCCAATATGTTAGTAATTTAGTAAGACCTCATCTGGAATATGCAGTTGAGTTTTGGGCACCAATTACAAAAAGAACATTGGGGAACTGGAGAAAGTATAGAGAAGGGCAACTAAACTGATAAGAGGCATGGAGGAGATCAACTATGAGGAAAGATTAGAGGAACTGAATTTATTCTCTCTTGAGAAGAGGAGATTAAGGGGGGATATTATTATTATTATACAGTATTTATAAAGCGCCAATAGTTCGCTCAGCGCTGTACATTACAAAGGGGGACAGAACATGTGACAGAACAATACCAATACAATGCAAAACATGAGGGGATTGAGGGCCCTGCTCTTTCGAGCTTACAATCTAGGAGATATGATCAACATATATAAATACATCAGTGGTTTATATAGTGGACTCGGTGTAGAGTTATTCTGAGGTCATCACAGAGGACAAGGGGGCACTCTTTATGTCTGGAGGAAAAGAGATTTAATCTCCAAATACAGAAAGGTTTCTTCACAGTGAGAGCTGTGAAAATGTGGAATAGACTCCTTCAAGAGTTGGTTCTGGCCAGCTCCGTGGATTGCTTTAAAAAAGGCCTGGATTCTTTCCTAGATACACAGAATATAACTGGTTACTAACATTTATACATAAAGTTGATCCAGGGAATATCCAATCGCCTCTCGAGGGATGAGGAAGGAATTTTTTTCCCTACAGGAGCAAATTGGATCATGCTTTGCTGGGTTTTTGCCTTCCTGTGGATCAACTGTGTGTGTAGGATTATACCTTTTTTTTAATGGTTGAACTGGATGGACTTTTGTCTTTTTTACAACCAGACTATGTAACCATGCAACTATGTTCCACAAGCCTCCCAAGATAGGAGCAAGTCAAAACTTGCACAGGGTTATGAATACATCCCTACCCCTATATGACTGCCTCATGTATTATGAAAGGCTGCATAAAAAATGACCATTGCCATGCAGGAACGGAGAGGAGTGTCATATATTCTCCCCCTATCTAGATCTAGGATGGGGATGGCGGAGGAGTGCAGTGCCTTGTATGAGCAAAACACAAGTTCACTTAAAGGCATAGTTTAGACTTGCGGTTGGAGGGCAGCGAAAATGTGAGGTAGAGATGCGTTTTTGCTGCACACCAACTGCCCCCCGCTCAAGCTGCAATAGGCAGCGGACTAGGATGTTCACATATTCACCAGCACACCAAGGATCTTCAAATGTTTTCCAAAACCTTTATTGCAGAAAGATCACATCACAAAAGAACAAGTGCAATGTTTCGGAGCTATGCAGGACCCCTTCTTCAGGCATGTAAAGTGATCTTTCTGCAATAAAAATTTTGGATAACATTTGAAGATCATTAGTGTGCTCGCGAATATCTGCATTGATCCGTGATGTTTCCAGTATACAGCTGGTAGACACTGCGATGGGAATATAGATAATATGGGATGTTTACATGCCACGATGGTTCCCTTCGTGGCCACGACAAAGTTGACCCGACATGTATTGCTTGCCGCCCGCTAAAAGCTACACATGCAAGTCAATGGAAAAGCACAGCAACTGCATACAATGCATGAGGTTGTGGTGCAATTTTTTTGTAAAGTTGTCAAATCCTGATTAGAAAATCCTGTTTCCAGCCAGCATACCGTAAAGAAGGATTCTTGCTCTCTGTGTGGAAGAAGTGGTCTCAATGCAGAGATCAAACACACTCCCTACTGAGTCACAGTTATACTATCCACACTATTACCCAAAACCGAGTCAGCCAAAAACTAATATTTTCAGAAGGAGTTAACAAGGGTAGATTTAGATGTGCACAGGGGCGGACTGACAACTCATGGGGCCCCCGGGCAATAGGGGATCATGGGGCCCCTGTGTCCTTGCCCAAACTCAAAAAAGTCAATGAAAAAGGTACCAGGGGCATCTCATGGGGCCCCCTACTGACCTCGGGCCCTCGGGCAGTGCCCGAGTCTCCAAATGGTCAGTCCGCCCCTGCATGTGCATCTAAATCTCTTTTGCCTCTGAAGCATGATCTGCGTTAGGATCATGCTCCAGATTCTCCTGACAGACAGTGAGGAAGCAATTTAACGCCTCCTAACTGCTTGTTTTAACCCAATTTTTGCTAATAAACCCTTTAATGTACCCCCTTTGTTTGGAATACATTTAGCTGATTTAAAAGTGTATCTTTAAGCAAATATTTGAAGTTGTCCCCAGAACTAAAGATGAGGGTAGATCTTCCAGAGGGAACACTTGTTCAGGAGACGCGTGTCTAAGAGGAGTATTCCCCTCACTTCTTGCGATTTCCATTATCTTCCTATGGCATCTCCGGGATAATCAGAGAAAGAAAATGTCCTCAATGGCACAAAACCCACAAACAAATATGACCTGGAAGGGGTTTAAATCTTTCCCTACTCTATCCAGAAAAAAAGTTTTAGTGATATATACAATTTGAACTGAAAGTTTAGTTGGGCTGTCAGAAGAATTCTGGTTCTGGGTGAATGAAAGCATTGAACTCTTTAGATCTTCATAACAGTCAGGAGAAAGTAATTTCCAAATGTATAGCTCAGCAATGGAAGCCTATATATTTTCTGAGTACAGATTTCCTTTTTCTCTATAACATCAGCCTCATTTCTTGCAGTTAGAGATAAAGGGAGGCATTTACTGTAGACAGGTATTACTGATAACCAGGCATGGCAATCAGCCCGCTCCACTCACTACTCTGCTGGGTACAGGAGGACTTGCAATGAATTCATGAATACATCCTTATTTCACACTGAGGCCTTATATACACTGTATATCCTACCAAGGGCACAGGAAACACTCGATTTCCATTTGAACAGCCAGAACCAGTTTAAAAAGATTCTATAGAATGTCATTACCAGCTTTCATAGATACTTATGTGTTGCTTTTTTTTTGGTACTTGAACCTCTGACTCTAACATAGCATTAAAATGACGTCAAGAGATAAGTCCATAGATGAAGCTGTACAAAAATACAATTCTAAACCAGTGGCGTAACATGGGTTGTTGGCATCCAGGGCAAGGAAAGTAATTTGCGCCCCCTAACCCATGGACGTTTAGCACTTCCTGAGTTCCTTGTACTATGGCAATGATTTGGGGGAGGTGGAGGCGGATGGGTCAGTGCCTAGGCTCCTCAACTTCTAAGGTCACCTCCTTTCCCATCTCCTTCAGCACCTGCACCAACTGGTCATGGATGGCCATCCAGAGAGGGGGTGTGTGTGGGGTAGAGGTAGGTAGGTAGGTTGAGGGGATAGGTGGGGTAAAGGTAGGTAGGGGGTTTAGGGGGGTAGAGCTAGGTAGAAAGGTGGGGTAGGTACCTAGGCTCCTCACCTGCCAGGGTCACCTCCTTTCCCTCCTTCTTAAGCACCTGCTCTGCCTGGTCATGGGGGGCTGTCAGGAGGGGGGAGGTAGGGTGGTAGAGGGAAATAAATAGGCAGGTGGGTGTTAGAGGTAGGGAAGTAAGTGGAGGAGAGAAGCAGGTTGGGGATGGGGATAGAGATAGGTAGGTTGAGGGGGTAGAGGGAGGGAGGTAAGTGGGGGGTGGTAGAGGTAGTGGGAAGGGTCAGTGCCTAGGCTCTTCACTGTTCAGGGTCTCCTCGTTCCCTGTCTTCTTCAACACCTGCACCACCTGGTCATGGATGGCCATCCAGAGGGGGGTGGGGTAGAGGTAGGTAGGTTGGGGGGGGGGGGGGGTAGGTGGGGTAGATGTAGGTTGGGGGGAGGGTAGAGGTAGGTAGGTGGGTGGGGTAGGTACATAGGCTCCTCATGTTCTTTGGTCACTGCCTTCCCCACCTTCTTCAGCACCTGCACAACCTGGTCATGGGTGGCTGTTGGGAGGGGGAGGTAGGTGTTAGAGGGAAATAGGTAGATGGGTGGGGGTAGTAGTAGGGAGGTGAGTGGGGGAGAGAAGTAGGTGGGGGTAGAGGTAGGTAGGAGGTATAGAG
Source organism: Staurois parvus (assembly GCF_062004578.1). Taxonomy (NCBI): domain Eukaryota; kingdom Metazoa; phylum Chordata; class Amphibia; order Anura; family Ranidae; genus Staurois; species Staurois parvus. Next base: position 2,722,159 of record NW_028317864.1, read on the forward strand.
AAGTAGGTGGGTGGATGTGGGTGAGGAAGAGGCAGGTAGGTGGGTGAGTGTGGTAGAAGTGAGTAGGAAGGGTCAGTGCCTATGCTCCTCACCTTCCAGAGTCACCTCCTTCCCTATCATTTTCAGCACCTGCACTGCTTGGATATGAGCTGCTCATAAAACAGAGCTGTGACAAGCACTCATCATGAGTGCCTGACTATGCTTACCATTTCCTCCATTCATAGAAGCTGGTACTACAGCGTAGTTGTAATACGAGATTTCTGAATAGAGGACGGGTGGATGTATAAAAGGTCCTGCCACTCTGTTCATAAATCACGTTTCATTCATAAAAGCTGTAGAGTACTGGCGTCTATGAATGGAGGAGGGGGGGGCATAGTTGGACACTCTTGATGAACGTCTGTCACAGTTCCCGTAGTTTTATTAACCCCTGCTGCATTGGAAGATTATGGAGATGGGGGCATTGGAGGAGGAGGATTTCAAAGAAAGTAGAAGCCAGCAACTCAAGGGACACAATGGATTCATAGTAACTACTGCCCCTTGTGCTGATTTTTTTTTTATTTTGACTAAACTTAGGCTTTAAAACATATTTCCATTTTTGCAGTCAAATTTGAGAAAACCTCACTATATGTTTGTTATGCGTTCCCATTGTGCACTCCTCCACTCCTGCCAGATCCATGCTGTGCCACTCAGAGGAAGTCACACAGTCACCATTGCAAACCCTTTGGGCAGGTCCCTTCCATGGCCTTTTTACAGCAACAACAATCCCTTTTTAGGAACCATATCCCTCTGTATCATTTTCTTCTTTCTTTGTCCATTTTGGCATGATGTGTAGAAGGGGTTCCAAACCACCGTCCACAAGTATCCCCAAAAGATCATGTTTTCAGAATTGCCTTTCTCTCGCACATGGGCTTTAAATCAAAGTCAATGGATTGGTACTGATGATATCTATTTCATCTAAGGGATATTCCGAAAACATAGCTTGTGGTTCCATGGGCTACTTGAGGACTGAGGTTGGAACCACGGGGGTAGATCAAACATATTGAAAATTCTGTTTAAATGTATAAGCATGATGGAGCTTTGGTGGCCTTGTTGCAGGCATCTGTGAAGCCACTGGTGGTTCAGTCCAACAGAATCTACCCATGTTTGGGTGAACAGACCCACTACCAGGAGCCTCAACATACTGAGATCAAAGGAACGGGTCTGCCTATAAAAAATAACTTTTGTGAAAGTTGCAAAACTTTTTTCTATACTAGAATATTCCAGATGTCACCCCCAATCTTAATCTTACCTTATTGACCTCTTCCAACCTCATTTCTTGCTGTACCTTCAGGATCCCAAAGGCTTTCCCACCTAGAAAATTAAGGGTGATATAAATAACAATGGCGGGGGAACTCATTTCTCAACAGAAATTCATTAAAGTGTATGTATAGCCACAACTTTGTTTACATTTTGAGGCCCCATTCACACTAGGGCATTTTGAATCGTGGGCAGAATTGCCACGATTCTTCCCATGATTTCAAAACGATCTGCTAAAATGACAAATCGCAGAACCGCGTGTTCAGGTGCCATTCATTTTAATGACACCTGAAAACGCAATGTGATTCTGCCACAGTTGTCGCATGATAAATCGTGCTGCAATTGTGGCGACGCGTGTCACCCTAGTTTGAATGAAGCCTTCGAGTAGGGAAAGGTTAGAATGCCCTATTAAGATTTTTCTGCTCTGTGTGTTCCCACTAGGTATATCGATCCCTCTATTTGTTTGGTGACATTGACAATGTTGGATTTCTCAGTGACACCAGAACAGGAGGTAAGAGGAAAACTTTTATGAGGACACTTGTTCTGGTGACAACTAGGAAAAGAATTCCCCCACTTTGGTAAAAATTCCTATTACTTTCCATAGGGCTGGGCCAAATGATAGGCAGTAAAGCCACCTTGGGCACTTCAACAGGGAGGGGTGTAACCTATGCTGCCGAAGTAGTTCAGAGCTCATGGATTTGGGGGAGCTCATTGGCTTTTTCATTGTGGGTGCTAAAGAACAATGTCCCAACAATTACTTCCTGTTGCTCCTACAGGACAGGAAGTGATGGGAAATCTCCCCAAATGGAAATAAAAATAAGCTTGTATTATGAGAGCATCCAAGAGTCCAAAAGACTATAATAATAGTATTGATTCATACAAATTCACAAATGACATTACAAAGCAGCAAACACAATTCGGGGGCTTAAAAACCTTCTTCTTCAGGACTACAACACGGACATTAAAACATATGAATTTCTGTAGGGGTTCATTTAAAAACTGGAGCATATCAAATGTTATATAATATCTAAATACAAGTTGACATAGAATTTTGTATATTATTTAGAAATTCTATACACTTTGATACACTCCAATTTTACATGAATCAATATAGAATATTATGTGTTCGTGTCTGAGTCATAGCCCTGAAGAAGGTCTATGAGCTCCCGAAATGTGTTGGAAATTCTGTCTTGTCATTTGTGAGTCAATCCGATTATTAAAAGTTTTTGGACTCTTGGACTGTTTGTTTGGTGTCCTCATTGCACGTGACTCAGTAGGACTTCAAATTTGGGCCCCTTGTTGGAGGAACATTTTTTCAAGATCTGTCTCATCTCAGCCATTCTGCCTTTATGGCCACTAGGAGCATACTTATTTCCTATGATAGCATCATCTAGTGCAAGGGGTGCTCTGCTTTTTGAGGAGCAAGAGCCACTTAAGTTATGTGGTAAGCAGTTGCGGGCCACAATGAAACGAAATGGTTCAGAATTTTGAATTTTTTATTTTGAATAGCAGCCACTGAATGCTGGTGGGAAGAAGAGGAGTAGCTGGCTTTCAGCGGTTGCAGGGGGAAAATGGAGAGGATCAATTCCTGTATATGCTGCCTCCGCCACCCTTCTGGTCCTAGTGTAAAACAGAATGTAACAGGGAGGCCGCACGGGCCCCCTGGAGCATGGGGTGGGGTTGCCATTTCAACCCCTGAATTTACACTCCTGATGTCTCAACTATGGGGTTTTACTGCCCCCCAAATCAATAATGTAAAGGAGTCCATACTGTCCAGAGCCCACAATAGGCTGCTTTCACACTGATGTGCTGCTGTTCTCCCGCACCACGGGTGCAGTACAGTGCATCTGTGGCTTTCCAGTGGGTTAGCTGCTCTTTGCCATAGACTTATAATGACTTATCTGTGGGTGCGGTGCACTTTCTGAAAGTGCACCAAATCCCCTGAATTCAGTTTGAGTTTGAGGGTAACATCAGAGGGCTCCAAGGGCCACAGGTTGAGCACCCCTGATCTAGTGGCTATAATACAGTATTTTCCCCATTCATACATTCGATCTGCAGAGAACATAGCCTGAGATTGTTTGTTCCATTTGCACAGAATGAATTTACATGCAGTTTTGATGGACGAACAGCAATTAAAAAAAAAAAACACTCCATAGTATTCACTGACATTTTTCTGTAAATGCAGCGCCCATCATACAAAATACTGTCTTGTTGGAACACACATCAGCATCACTCAGTGATCATATAAAAGGTCACTCCACCTGAAACTGATATTTCATTGTTTGGTAGATGCTGAATAATAAGGCTGGCCATAGATGGGCTGTCTATCGGCCGATAAAAGAAAAATCAGTCAGCCCCGTTGCCGATGCTGCTACCCATGTCCACAAAAAACAGCCGGTTTTCGCAGATTTTCCAGCATGACCGAAAAAAATAAATGAGGAGATCCGTGAAAAACCACCAATGGGCTGGCCCCACTAACGGCGTGATTATCTGCCGATTTTCCATGCGGCCGAAAAATTGGCCGATAAACGACCCGTCTATGGCCTGCATTAGGCTACTTGACCGATTTTTATATCTCTGGGACTCGCCGTGCTGAAATCCCAGGTCTACACACCTGCTGTGCTCATTATGAGGGGTTCCTCCTCTCTCTGGAGGATTATTAGTTTATAATATGGAGAATGTAGCAGGTGGAGCTGGAACACACAACAGTGGGTGGGATCACATAAATCTCCCAGGTGGGTAAGAACAGATTCAGGAATTATGGCATGGAGATCTCAGTGTTGGCGTATCCAAGACTTCTAAAGTCACGGGGGGTGACGCAGCCCACCAGGGTGCACCGATAACTAAAATATCACTTGTGGGTGGATTGGCCCTTTAAATTTGAAAATAGTTCACGACACCAGAACAGGTAGAAAGAGAACATTTTTCAATGGGGACACTAGGAGAGGAGTTCCCCCACTTTTCTAAAATGTTCTATTATTTCCAATAGCGATAGGCAGAAGAGGCATCCACCTTGGGCACTTCATCAGGTGGGGGTGAAAAAAAAAGCAGGATTTGTAACCTATGCTGCCAAAGTAGTTCACAGTTTATGTGCATGTGTGCGTGTCTGTGTGTGTGCGGGGGTGATCATTAGCCTTTTCATTTTATCTTCCAAAGGACATTGGCATTTGTTAATCTGCTATTTGGTACACGCTAATTTTAAAACAGTAACCAAGGTCACTTGGACATTCAGCAGTTACCTATTTAGAAAAAGAAGCACATCTCATCCAAATACATCAACAAAGTCATTCATTTTTGGCAGGCATAGACATGTAAAGTAATTCTCTACAGCATCCCGACCCCTTGCTTTAAAATCAGAATCGGGAAAAGAAAGTTGACAAAGTTGACATGATTTTTCACTGCTGACTGCTCAGCTAAAAAGGTTCTAAAATTAAAAAGTAATTTCCACATTCTTCCAATCTGCTTCTTTTACTTCAAATTTAGTGTGCGCTTCGTCACTTTTCAAAGCCCGGGACCTTTCCAGGGACAAGCCTATAAAGCCCAAGGACTGTCCTGGGAAATCAGATGTAGTAATGGTCACTGCCGGCACTACTGGAAGAAGTTGGAAAAGTTGTCCTACCTTGAATTCTGTTGTTGTTGAACGTCATGCTGAGTTGAGTCGGGAGATTAGTTCCTGAGCTGTTAGATGCACACACTGGTGACAATCTCCTTGTTCTTGAGCAGATGGCTATGGGAAGCAGCTAACATTGGCTGTTCTGAGCAGCCCAGCCCTTCAGAGCTCAGCCCTTATGCTGTCTCAATTAGAGCTTTGCCTTGGCATTAACATACCTCCCCCTGCTGGCAGAAAGAGAATACAGCTTCTCAGGCACTTAGCATGCACTTGGCCTGATTTACTAAGGGATTGCTCACACCTAGTACATTAGGCTGCAGTGATCAAGCAGAAAAACACAGCAAATAGGATAGTTCTTTATGTGCCCAGCTCACTAAAACATTGCATCGATGTGTGCTGGGGAATCATGTACACATGCTGCATTTCTTTGCAGTGCACAAAAATGTGTTCTAATGTGCTGCAGTGCATCGAAATATATACAGTATATATATATACACACACACACACACTATATTGCCAAAGTATTGGGACACCCCTCCTGGATTCAGGTGTTCCAATCACCTCCATAGCCACAGATGTATAAAATCAAGCACCTAGGCATGCAGACTGCTTCTACAAACATTGGAGAAAGAATGGGTCGCTTTCAGGAGCTCAGTGACTCCAAGTGTGGTCCCGTGATAGGTTGTCACCTGTGCAATAAATCAATTCGTAAAATTTCCTTGTTACTAAATATTCCACGCTCAGCTGTTAGAGGTATAACAAAGTGGAAGTAACTGGGAACAACAGCAGCTCAGCCACCAAGTGGTAGGCCACGTAAAATGACAGAGTGGGGTCAGCGCATGCTGAAGCACACAGTGCGCAAAAGTCTCCAAATGTCTGCAGAGTCAATAGCTAAAGACCTCCAAACTTCATGTGGCCTTCAGATTAGCACAACAACTGTGCGTAGAGAGCTTCATGGAATGGGTGTCCATGGCGGAGCAGCTGCATCCAAGCCTTATGTCACCAAGTGCAATGCAAAGCATCAGATGCCGTGGTGTAAGGCACGCCGCCACTGGACTCTAGAGCAGTGGGGACGTGTTCTCTGGAGTGACCAATCACGCTTCTCTGTTTGGCAATCAGATGGACATATCTGGGTTTGGCAGTTACCAGGAGAACGGTACTTGCCTGACTGCATTGTGCCAAGTGTAAAGTTTGGTGGAGGGGGGATTATGTTGTGGGGTTGTTTTTCAGGGGTTAGGCTTGGCCCCTTAGTTCCAGTGAAGGGACCTCTTAAGGCATCAGCATACCAAGACATTTTGGACAATTTCATGCTCCCAACTTTGTGGGAACAGTTTGGGGATGGCCCCTTCCTGTTCCAACATGACTGCACACCAGTGCACAAAGCAAGGTCCATAAAGACATGGATGAGTGAGTTTGGGGTGGAGGAACTTGACTGGCCTGCACAGAGTCCTGACCTCAACCCGATAGAACACCTTTGGGATGAATTAGAGCGGAGACTGTGAGCCAGGCCTTCTCATCCAACATCAGTGCCTGACCTCACAAATGAGCTTCTGGAAGAATGGTCAAACATTCCCATAGACACCCTCCTAAACCTTGTGGACGGCCTTCCCAGAAGAGTTGAGGCTGTTATAGCTGCAAAGGGTGGGCTAACCAAATATTGAACCCTACAGACTAAGACTGGGATGCCATTAAAGTTCATGTGCCTGTAAAGGCAGGCGTCCCAATACTTTTGGCAATATAGTGTGTGTGTGTGTGTGTGTATATATATATATATATATATATATATATATACATACACTGTATGTCCCATCGTTTGTGTCAGGGAGAGGAATAATCCCCCATGGTTGGTGTCAGTGGGAGGCATAGTGTTCCATTTTTGGTGTCAGTGGGAGGAATAGTGTCCCATCAATAGCATCAATGGGAGGAATAATGCCTCATCATTGGTGTCAGTGAAAGAAATAGCACCCCATCTTTAGTGTCAGTGGGAGGAATAGCACCTCATCATTGGTGTCAGTGGGAGGAATAGTGCCTCATCATTGGTGTCAGTGGGAGGAATAGTGCCTCATCATTGGTGTCAGTGGGAGGAATAGTGCCTCATGATTGGTGTCAGTGGGAGGAATAGTGCCTCATCATTGGTGTCAGTGGGAGGAATAGTGCCCCATCAATAGCATCAATGGGAGGAATAGTGCCTCATCATTGGTGTCAGTGAAAGAAATAGCACCCCATCTTTAGTGTCAGTGGAAGGAATAGTGCCCCATCATTGGTGTCAGTGGGAGGAATAGTGCCCCATCAACGCTGCCAGTGAGAGGAATAGTGTCCGATCATTGGTGTCAGTAGCAGGAATTACGTCCCATTGTTAATATCAGTAGGAGGAATTGTGCCCCAAGGGTCAGATAAAGGCAAGCAAGGGGCTGCATCTGGCTCTCAGGCCACAGTTTGGAGACCACTGCAGTATACAAATAATAACGTGCGATGTGTGGTGTGAATGAGCCCTCAGGCTCACGTGAGTGTACTGCGCACTGAGCATGAGCGAACAGATATATTGTATCCTCATATTATTTATTATGCAACCACAATGTGTGAATATACAGGATGTGCGCACAGGCAACAGTATATATGCAGTAGCTTTACTAAGAAGGGTATTTTTCGGTGTGGTGTTCATTCCAGCATCCCCATGTACACCAGATAAGAGGTGTCAAACCTAAAATAAATGGGATTTCTGCGAATGGTTAATCAAACTGCTGGTAACATTTTATCGCACAATAATGTGCGATTCGTGGTGGGAATAAGTGGGGGTACTGCACACCAGGGGCGGACTGACCATTTGGAAACTCGGGCACTGCCCGAGGGCCCGGGGTCAGTAGGGTCCCCATGAGATGCCCCTGGTACCTTTATCATAGGCTTTTTTGAGTTTGGGCAAAGACACAGGGGCCCCATGATCCCATATTGCCTGGGGGCCCCATGAGTTGTCAGACCTCCCCTGCTGCACACTGAGCATGAACGAACAGATATATTATATCCTCTTTTTATTTTTATGCAACCACAATGTGTGAATATACAGGATGTGCGCACAGGCAACAGTGTATATACAGTGGCTGTACTAAGAAGGGTATTTTTCGGTGTGGTGTTCATTCCAGCATCCCCATCTACACCAGATAAGAGGTGTCAAGCCTAAAATAAACGATCTATGCTAATGATTAATCTAACTGCCGGTAACATTTTTTTATGTTTATACCATTTAGTAATAAATCCAAACTAAGTGCGAACTGCTACCATTAAATGTAACTCCAGCACCTCTCCTCCCTAAAGTCCCCAAGTGGGTTGAATGATTATGACCTTCATTGAAACAGAAAACAAGCAGTGCTGGTTGTTGGAGTCGTACGTTTACGGGGACATTGTTGGGAATAGGTTGAATATTGCAGCAATAACTGCATTGGAATCATACCGTATATAAGAAAATAATTAAAAAAAAATAGAGTTCCACTTTAAGTGGTCATTTACACTGTTGCATTGAGCTAATGTGTGTTACCATAATGCAATGCATGTTAACGTATTGGTATATGTGTGCGCTGTATTGCTGAAAATATTATAGGTGCCTTTTATTTTTGAGGGGCAGGGAGGGGCATTGAGATACAACAATGTGAATCCTGCTGCTTAAAGATTAAAAAACAAAAAACAAATTTGTAAAAACCTTAGTGAACCGTATGAAATGCATGTGAGCACAAGGTGGGTGGTACTATACTGCACGTAACAAAAAGAAAGGAAAATGAAGGGTGAAGCAGCCTTCAATCTCTCTCAGATCCCACCTGGTCCCCGTTCTGCATGTGTCCCTTCTTCCATTCCTTCTTTCAGGGGACAGCACTGCCCCCCTGAAAATTTCTGCTGCCCCCCTGAAAAATGCCGCCCTAGGCAAATGCCTTGTTTGCCTTGTGGTAAATACACCCCTGGTTGTAGTATGTAGCTAACAGTCCTCATTTGGTGATTGGGGGCATGACTATATTGTGCTTTTATATTATATCTATGTGCTTTTCCTCTACGATAATGGAGTAGTTGCTGAGTTCCTTCTGGGACCTCACATGGGGACACTTAGGAAGAAAATCAGCTGTGCTGCCAGGCGGTGAGAGAGACAGTATACCCCCAATCATTGCTTCCCAGGGACAGAAATCCCTCCACCATACCTCCTCCCCAAGCATCTGATGATTTCAAGGCACTCTCATAGGTGGCTCCACTCAGACTGAATATCCCCAAGGGGCGGGGCCAGCGTAGCTTGAAGAATGATTGGGCGCGACTCATAGAGGGGGCGATCCTGGACCGCTTTCTGCTGGAGCACGTGAGGTCATGTGTGAAATAACGTGGGGATGGACAGGGTCAGTGTCTCTTCTGTTTTGCTCTCTCTCCTCTCCCGGCGTGATGCTATCTGTGTCCCAGTTTCCTCCAGAACCTCCTTTGCCCCTCTTCCCGGTGACTCTGGGCAGTAACAGCAGTCAGCGCTCCTCCATGGACTCAGTGCAGGAGGTGTGGGGCTCATGGGGCCCCCCCCCGCTGAGGTGAAGTCCAGGATGGAGAAGGAGATGGGCCGCCTGGTCAGGCTCGGTGTCCACCCATCACCAGGTCCGGGCTGGCCCCTTCTTCCTGGGCCCCGGGAACTCGGTGCTGTGTTTCTCCTGTGAGGGTTATCCTCTTGATCTGGAAGCCCGTGGACCAACCGAACATCACAAATATTTCCAGACCTGTCCCTTCCTCTGGGGCACCAAGCCCGGCATGTCCCCATCACCCGACACAATAGACGGACACATCCACGGCTAGATCCATCAACTGACCAGGAAGCAGCAGGACAACAATGCCATCTACTCCGACGATGCCCACTCACAAAGAAATGATCAGTCTACAAATCAAATGGTAGGTATATTGTAACACTGAGAGACAGAATAGCAACAAAAAATTCAAAAGAAATGTATGTCTAACAAATTATGCACTGATTTGCATGTTTATGAGGGAAATAAGTATTTGATCCCCTATCATTCAGCAGGATTTCTGACTACCAGGTGTCTTTCATACAGGTAACAAGCTGAGATTAGAAGCAGTCTTTTAAAAGGAGTGCTGCAAATCTCATGTTGTTACCTGCATAAAAGACACCTGTCCACAGGAGCAATCAAACAATCAGATTCCAAACTCTGCACCATGGCAAAGAGATGTCCAAGGATGTCAGGGACAAGATTGTAGACCTACACAAGGCTGGGCTACCAAACTATCGCCAAGCAGCTTGGTGAGAAGTAGAGATGAGCGAATTATTCAAAAATTCGGTTCGGCTGATTCGCCGAATTCGCCGAATAAATTTGCTTCGAGCCGAATATATTCGCTGCGAATTTAACTTATAAAAAGGGTGTTTCTAGGCTTCAGAGAGCCTTTATATTAGTGAAGAACACTGTACCTTTAATTTAAATGCCCTTGGAGTCTGCTGGGGAAGAGAAATAATACTGTCAGATGAGTGCCGTCGATCTTAGAATCACTGCACACTTCACTCATTTGGGCAGTCACGGGGCCAAAACCAGAGTGTGGAGCCACAGTGTGGCGGTGGAGGCAGCAGCAATGGGAGGCCATACAGCACCCTATGACAAAATGGAACCCACCAGCAGTGTGAGGAGACCTGAAAGTGGCACATGGCAGAGTGTGGCGATGGAGACAGCAGCAATGGGAGGCCGTACAGGGACCCATGACACACTCTGGACCTGGCAGCAGCATGAGGAGGCGGTACAGGGGCCCATGACAGATTACGGGCCTGGCAGCAGCATGAGGAGTCGGTACGGGGGCCCATGGCAGATTACGGGCCTGGCAGCAGCATGAGGAGGCGGTACAGGGGCCCATGGCAGAGTGGCGGAGCGTAAGCAGCTAAAATTGAAGGCCATACAGAGGCCTATGTTAAAAAGTCCCCCCAGCAGCAGCGTGGGGAGATGACTATCAAGAGTCCAATGGCAGAGTGGCGGAGCAGAAGCAGCTTCAATTGAAGGCCATACACAGGCCTAGGTTTAAAAGTCCCTCACAGTTAATTCCAATAACGAACTCTACTCCTCCGTGCAATCTACTTACGAGACCCTGGGCAGGTCTGGGTCCAATTTGTGGTAGAGACTGGTTTTGTTCAGCCATGCTTGAGCGAGTAATAACAGGTCTGTGCTGCCCTTTGGTGTCTGGCTTAATGCGCACAACACTGAACGTCCCAGCGTTTGTCAACGATTTGCCGTTAAGTGATGCAAACCCGCTGAACCACGTTCATGAGGAGCCGGTACAGGGGGCCAAAAAATATTACCGCCAGCCGGCGTGTAAATGGATTTAACTCTTTGAACGTACAATAGTGGTTGTGAAGCAGAAAGTCAGTTTATTTTGCACAATCGGCAAACTGCAGCACCAACTGTGCACGACAGCCACCAAAAAAAAAAAGGGTGTATGTCACTTTAAATTTTCGATTCTTTGATAGCTGTGGCCCTGAGTAACGATTCTGTGTCCCTGAGTAACGATTCTGTGTCCCTGAGTAACGATTCTGTGGCCCTAAAGTCTCTGTGGCCCTAACTCTGTCCCTTAATACACACAGGTCTGTCTCTCTTGAATGACCGGAGGCTAATGGAGAATTCTAAGATGGCCGCGATTTATAGCTCCACCATTACACAGTGCTGGCTGGCTGCTGATTGGCTAATGCGATCACATGTCATGAATGCATTATGGGTCAGCGCGCCTTGTCTGCGCGCCTTCCCAGAGATCCCCGCCCCATCTTCTCTGTCCATTTTCTCCGTCGCCACACGTCGCCGCCATTTTTGGGAAAATTCGATTCGTGCATCCGAAGTTTGCTAATCTTCGGATTCGTCGCGAATCGAATTTTTCCAAATCTTCGGAACGAATTCCACTTCGTCATGTTCGATTCGCTCATCTCTAGTGAGAAGGTGACAACAGTTGGTGCAATCATTCACAAATGGAAGAAATGCAAAACAGCTGTGAGTCTCCAAAGGTCTGGTGCACCATGCAAGATCTCACCTCGTGAAGTGTCAATGATCATGAGAACAGTGAGGAATCATCCCAGAACTACACGTGAGGATCTTGTCAATGATCTCCAGGCAGCTGGGACCACAGTCACCTAGAAAACAATTGGTAACACACTATGCCGACAAGGATTGAAATCCTGCAGTGCCCGCAAGGTCCCTCTGCTCAAGAAATCACATGTCCAGGCCCGTCTGAAATTTGCCACTGAACATCTGAATGATGCAGAGGAGGACTGGTTGAAAGTGTGGTCAGATGAGACCAAAATCGAGCTCTTTGGCATCAACTCAACTTGCCGTGTTTGTTGGAAGAGGAGTGCTGCCTATGACCCCAAGAACACCATCCCAACTGTCAAACATGGTAGTGGAAACATTGTGCTTTGGGGGTGTTTCTCTGCTAAGGAGACAGGACAACTGCACCGCATCAAAGGGATGATGGATGGGGCAATGTACAGTCAAATCTTGGGTGAAGACCTTCTTCCCTCAGCCAGGGCATTGAAAATGGGTCGTGGATGGGTGTTCCAGCATGACAATGACCCAAAACACACGGCCAAGGCAACAAAGGAGTGGCTCAAGAAGAAACACATTAAGGTCCTGGAGTGGCCTAGCCAGTCCCCAGACCTTAATCGGATTGAAAATCTGTGGAGGGAGCTGAAAGTTCGAGTTGCCAAACGTCAGCCACCAAACCTTAATGACTTGGAGAGGATCTGCCAAGAGGAGTGGGCAAAAATCCTTCCTGAGATGTGTGCAAACCTGGTGGCCAGCTACAGGAAACATTATACATATATATAGTGCAGCGCTAAAATATGATAAAATTAATATAAATTCATAGAGTCTTTCTTGTGACAATAAAACCAAATATGTGCAGGTCTTCTCCTCATTAGGTGACTGGAAAATAGCAAAAATGCGCACTCACCGACCGCACATTTTAAATGCGCCTGTGTATAATATAATCCAAAAGACCAGCCAGGTATGCAGCTCCAGAGACCACACGGATCCTCCCTCTCCACCACTAACATCCGCCTTGGGTGTAGCAATATCTCCAGATCCAGAGGCCCTCTCGCCTCAGGTAGATAGACAGGGATCCCCCTTCTGGTTCCAGACACCCCAAGAATGGAAGATGTATATCTGCACCCTGGATAGTGAGCCTGACGTGAAGAGGCAGGCTTCCCATACAACTCTGGCTCAAGGACTGCTGATAGTGAGATAGTGGGGACCCCACTATCTCACTATCAGCAGTCCTTGAGCCAGAGTTGTATGGGAAGCCTGCCTCTTCACGTCAGGCTCACTATCCAGGGTGCAGATATACATCTTCCATTCTTGGGGTGTCTGGAACCAGAAGGGGGATCCCTGTCTATCTACCTGAGGCGAGAGGGCCTCTGGATCTGGAGATATTGCTACACCCAAGGCGGATGTTAGTGGTGGAGAGGGAGGATCCGTGTGGTCTCTGGAGCTGCATACCTGGCTGGTCTTTTGGATTATATTATACACAGGCGCATTTAAAATGTGCGGTCGGTGAGTGCGCATTTTTGCTATTTTCCAGTCACCTAATGAGGAGAAGACCTGCACATATTTGGTTTTATTGTCACAAGAAAGACTCTATGAATTTATATTAATTTTATCATATTTTAGCGCTGCACTATATATATGTATAATGTCTCTGTTATGAGGTCTAGTGATCCCTTGAAGTGTTCCAGCGGCTGGTTTTTCTGAGCACTCGCTATATTCACAATTCATTTCAGCTACAGGAAACGTCTGACCTCTGTGATTGCCAACAAGGGATTTGCTACCGAGTACTAAGTCATGTTTTGTGAAGGGGATCAATACTTATTTCCCTCATGAACATGCAAATCAGTGCATAATTTGTCAGACATGCATTTCTTTTGAATTTTTTGTTGCTATTCTGTCTCTCTGTGTTACAATACACCTACCATTCGATTTTTAGACTGATCATTTCTTTGTGAGTGGGCAAACATTCAAAATCAGCAGGGGATCAAATACTTATTTCCTTCACTGTACTGGGAACACATATACCTCACCATAGCGGGATTCTTCTATACTGGTATGTACTGGGAGGAACTGGGATCACATATACCTCACCATAGAAAAATTCCTCTATACTGGTATGCACTGGGATCACATATACCTCACCATAGGGAATATTTTCTATACTGGTATGTACTGGGAGGAACGGGGATCACATGTACCCACCATAAGGGAATTCTTCTATACTGGTATATACTGAGCAGACTGGGATCACATATATCCTCCATAGGGCTATTCTATACTGATATGTACTGGTGTACCGGGAGGACTGGGACCGCTCAAACCCTACCATAGGGGAATTCATCTATACTGGTAAGTGCTGGGAGAACTGGGATCATTCATGCCCCACCACAGAGCTATTATAGGATTGGAATATTGTATCCAACTGGCTGCGACACATGGAGTCAGTCCTGAGCAACTGGCTGCTGCTGGGTTCTTCTTTACTGGTATGTACTGGGGGACCAGGGATTAATATTGCTCACCATAGAGATTATAGGATGGGGACCTTCAGCAACTGGTTATAGTACACCAGGGCTAGACCTGTGCAACTGGCTGCTGCTGTAACCTTATATACTGGTATGTACTGGGAGGACTGGTATTACTCATACGCCACTATAAATATATTAAAGAATAGGGACCTTCAACGGTCCACAACACACTTAAAGTGTTACTAAACCCAGGACCCTGCATTCACTATATCTCCCACAGTACACAGAACATGGAAATGCAATTATGTTAGTAAATAGAAACTGATAAATACCTTTTCTCATCAGCAGTATATAGCAGTCTTGTGACCTCTATCAGTGTCCAGCTCAGCACTGCTTACAGCTTGCAGGAGGAGTTTACATTCTGCTGTAAAAGGTTGGAGGACCCCTGACCCCTAAGCTGATTGGCCCTGTGCTGATCACATGCACTCTCCCAAGAAAAAAAAAACCTCTCTAGCAATACACACCAAACTGAGCATGTGCAGAGGGACTCCACACGGTATATCTTATCAGGAAATAAGAGGGGGACACTGGAAGAAGGGGAGGATCAGAGAAGACAGGATCAAACGGCCTTTTTACACAATGCAGAGGATTAACCCCTTAGGTTCTGCAGTGAGTATAACAAGCATGCTTTACTGCATATGCAGACTGATTTTACTGTTTTATGTTTAATAATCCTTTAATCTCACTCTTTTTAAGCCCTGTCCAATATATACCATAATTTAAACCATGATCACCTTTTGCCACGGCACCCTTCACGTGCCGCATTTTTCTTTTCCTTACTTTTGGTAAGCCACGCCCATAATACATGAATGCCCCATCCCTAATTAAAGTAATGCTCCGCCTACAGTGGATTTCTAAATGGAAAGAAAAAAAGAAAAGGGTGTCCCTAAAAACTTTTTGGAAATGTTGGCAACTATATTTTTCTGCTTAGGCCTCCTGTTTTGTTTATGCCATTGGAGGTTCACCACACAGGAGATGCATCTTTCCATATATCTTTTATTACACTTTTTTTTGGATATGTATAAGTAGCCTAGCCTCTGTAATCTAAATGGCCTTATTCAAATATACATGTGGCATTTATCCATATTTGCTTTTGTTTCAGATCATATCTCTCGCTCCTGATGAAGGCTCAATAAGAGCTGAAACACATTGAGGTTTCAAGGTCTCTAAACTCCATCTGAAGATATTTTTCATGATGAAACTCAACCAGCTTACTCCATAAGTGATGTAAAAAAATATAAATTGGTCCATTTTGTGTTCCATGTATTTTTTAACTTTGTTCAATAAAATTATTGTTTTTTTTTTATTCTAATAGTGTTGTTGGTTGGTATGTAGATAATTCCACCCTTCCTTTCCTTTTTTTTTGCCATGCATTATTAGTAGTCATAGACGTGGCTTATTTAACATACTGCAGATACATGTCTTTGTGAGCAATCGAACATCTACAGCACTGGTTCTTCACCTTGAGACCAGAGCGCAGAAAAATCTTCCAGAACATTCTATGCCCTAGCAGTAAAAATATTATATTCATGCAATACAACAATAACACAATTATACGCATAATATAGGAAAGCAAAATACAGTGCTTGGTGGTTTAAAAGGAGGAAAGAACACTCAATGTAAGGAAAAAATAAAGGGGGCTTTGAAGTGCACTAAGGGCTCTGGATGGAGTTAGGCATCATTGTGGGGGTATGGGAGTTCTGGAGGAGATTGGGCAGGAGACTTGGTTGCCCTCTGGGGATGAGAGTTTTAGTTGGAAGCCGTTCCAAGGCTGGAGGCTTTGTGGGGCACTGAAGACGACTGGGGGGAGCACTGAAGGGGCTAGTGAGTACTTTTGGATGTTAGGGGCTCTATGAGGGGCTGGAGGCTGAGGTAGATAGGGCCTGTATCATAGAGAGTGGGGACATTAGGCAGGGAGCAGCAAGAGGCAGTGATGTTTTAGTAGCTGGATCTTACTGCCAAGTGGGCTCCAAGGATGAGGAGGGTGTGGATGATGAGATGGTAGACTGTTCATGGATGTCAATACAAAAGGGATAACAGGCACATGGTGTGGCAGTCCATGTATGTTTGATGAGTTCCAAATGGGCAGGGGTGAAGGTAGTCCAGCAGGCACTAAGGGCAAGCTGCGTAGGAGCAAAGCAAAACTCTGCATTAGGGAAACAAAAACACAGCGCCTCTAAGTGTGTACTGTGAAGGTATTTAATAGAAAGATAAGTTGTAACTCACATCTTAGAATTTAAAAACAGGCTCATGGGTAAGAGGGTGAGACGTCTGTAGCCAGATGATATTGTGTGTCTGATCCAGAGAGGAGATCGATTGAGTCCGTCAGCAGGTGGTGCTGTGCATGTGCAGCATGGATAGTAAGCCTGGCGGAATCTCCAAGGTGTCTGCCAGACACTATCTGCTGGCAGACACCCTGGAGATTCCACCAGGCTTACCATCCATGTTGCACATGCACAGCACCACCTGCTGACGGACTCAATCGATCTCCTCTCTGGATCAGACACACAATATCATCTGGCTGCAGACGTCTCACCCTCTTACCCATGAGCCTGTTTTTAAATTCTAAGATGTGAGTTACTACTGTTCGTGGATGCCAGCAACTGAAGAGGTGGAAATTTCTAAGGGAAAGGCAGGACAGTAGTGATGGAAGATTTTGTCCAGGAGCAGCTTGCAGAAGACTGGAGGGAGCAGCCTTCCTAATCCAATGGTGTTACTGCCTCACAGGTACATGCTACTGCTATCTCCAGGGCTGGTCCACATAGCTTTGCAGTGTGGGCTTTTTTAATGAATCTGCTGATGACAGCACCACTGTGGTCTGCAGCCTCTGCCTGCACGATATCAACTGTCATAAATGTACCAACCATTTGAGTGCCACATGGATGAGGAGACACATGATTGCACCACAAAGCTTGGTGGGAGCAGCACCTCAATTAGAACTCACTTTCTATTTCTTCCCCCTACCACCAAAAGATTCTCCTGCTACATGCACAGGTTTCAGAAGCTTAGGATCAGTGGTGTCACTAGGGTTGGTATTACCTGGCATGATAAAAGACGGTGTCACCCCCCACCCCTCTAGGGAGCCCCCATTTGGGTTCTGGAGCCCCCCTAAGGAACCAGTTGATACCCCCTCTAAGGAACCAGTACATGATTCCCCCCTTTGAGGAACCCCAATCTGGATGCTGGAACTCCCCTCTGAGGATACCCTGATATAGACACTGGACCCCACTTCTGAGGAACTCCCAGTTTTGACTATGAACCCCCCATCTCATGAACCCCAGTCTAGACTCCCCCCTCTGAGAAACCAGTAGATGATTCAGCCCTCCACCCATAAATTAAACACAGCATTAAAGTGGATTGGGCCCCTTTCACACTGACAGTCTGATCGGGTCCCCTGTCAGTTTTTCAGGCAAACCCGATCGGACAATCCATAGACCTCTATGGGCCAGCATGTGTCAGAGGACAAGTGTCCACTGACACCTGCTGGCATCCGATCCTGTACACCAAAAAAAGACGGATGAGGATCCATTCCCCATCAGTCTGGTCCATGTCTGTCTGACTGCCTCATAGAAGACAGTGAGCAGTGTCCGTGTCCGCTCTGCATCAAAAGAGCGGACACAGACCTGCCATCCACCTTGCTCAACGGAGATCAGCGGAGAAATCCCCCGCTGAGCAGGTGGATCCACTGATGGGTCCGCTCTGTCTGAAAGGGGCCTTATTTCAGAACCCTAAGACGTTCACTGAGTCTCTGGAGGTATCTGCCAGGTTGTCCCTCTACACTTCCATGCTGGCTTTCTCATTGCGGAGGAGGTTCACCTGCCTGCAAAGGTCTCCCATCTTCTCTTCATACAGATCCCTCACCCTAGAGGTACCCTTGCCCTTCAGCTACTGCACTTCAGCCAACAAGATTTTGTTCTGCTGCTCCAAGAAGCAAACCTTGTCTATGAAGTTGGAGAACCTATCGTTGAGCTCCTGCATGTCATGTCATTGCTTCTGGGTTACCATAACGGAGACCCAGCAAAAGCCAAATCTGGCTTTCGTTGAGTCTCCAGCCAAGCTGGTAGATGCGCTGGCTGATAGCTCAACTCTCAAGGAAGGACTGGAGAGCCTGAGCATTCGGTGGGGAGAAACATCCCCTTCCACTGTATGTAATAACAATCGAGTCGCTTGTTAGCCACAGCGATTGTTATTACATGAAATCCGACCACTGGCTCTAAAAACCAACACCAGGATAATGCCATCATCCCAGTATACCGGCTCAAACTCAGCGACATACGGGTACGTCACCAGGGCTGAAGTGGCTATACTATTAAACTGGTGTTGACACTAGATAGTTTGTACAAAGTTGAGGGCTTTATCTTTATTTTTTTTACAAGGGAACTTGCCTATAACTTTTAGATCTGTTGTAGCTACTACTTCCACCATTAATTTAAGCCAATTATTGCTGGATAAAATACCCAGGTATGCTCCAAGAGCACTGCAACACTTTCAGTGACCATCCACCTTACAGACACTGGTGAAAAAACTGAGGTACGTCCTGTATAGGAGGGGTTATATAGAGGAGGGCCTTCTCTCTGATTGGTCGGCCAGTGTCCATTCACCTATAAGTAGACTATAACCAACATAGTCATGAATAGCCTGCTCTGTGTCCCGTGATGTACGATAAAGTAATACCTAGGTGTTGCAGCGAAAACTATCTAAACAAGGTTTTTCATTCAAGGTAAAATGAATCTTACTAGTGTAGCACACCCTTGGGTTATGCTTGGCTAGATATATAGGTTCAGCTCCCACCTGAATCTGGTGACACCTCCAAATATACCCAGAACACTCCGACACTGAGAATATTTTTTATGGGTTTTATTGAAGACAAACCCTGAAAAAGAACTAGCTGATTTAACACAGGTAATGTACATGAAACACAGATACCACTTTGCATAACACAGTAAGAAATCACTCCAAAACTGACTAGTATCACATGAGAGTGACATTGATACATAAAACAATAACTGTTAATGAGGTTTAGCAGCTTAATGACATTTGTTATAGCAGTACTATCTAGAGCAGAAATATCCTACCTAATCACTGGCCAGTGGGGTGAAACTTAAAGTCTCTCAACATTGTGGCCCTTTAATCAATGGAATAGCGCTCACTCTCTGCATGGGAGAGTACTTGTAATCCAGGGGTAGCAGAATAGTACAGTCTCCTTTAAGCAGAATCTTCTAGTGAACATTGCAATAGAAAGAAACACTTCAACAAAATCTTTACCATACAGGTGAAATCCTGATATATTGACACTTGCTCAGTATATTCAAAGCAGCAAGCTTCTGTGGGGACTTGAAACTAAACTTACTCTTCAGCCACAGCACAAATCTTGAGGAGACAATCCAGTAATATACAGTGACAGAGTTCTCTCATCAATCAGTAGCAGGAATAGCTAATTCTGAGCAGCTTGGGCTTTCCAAGATCTGTGTCACTCTGAGAATTAGAGAGCAGGCTTTCTCATGACCATTCTCCAGAGATGAACAGCAAATGCAGCAATATCAAAATCCCCTTTCATCACAGAGTACTCACTGTTTCTGGATTGTCCTCTAGATAGCATTAGACAGCAGTAGAAATCCTCTCTCTTTCAGCAGCTCTAGACTTTGAGAGACACATGCACTTGAGTGGCTGTAATCATGAGTGTCAGGCAGGACAATCCTTGGTTTGCAAACTGTCCTCCTGCAACAATTTCTCTGCTACACACTCCCAGCCCAGTCCATGGGCTCTAGCAGCACAGAGAGTGAGGCTCTGTGACTTCACACCAGGAGCCCTTGCTCCATGCGGTCCCCTGAAAATATCTGCCTCCCCACATGTGCTTCTTCTTCCTTTTTCCTTTCTCCCTTCCTCCATAGCCAATCATAAGTTCAGCTGCAACAGTGCTGCTATGGGTGGATCCTTCTCAGCTGTAGCAACCACCAATCAGAGCACAGTCCTGCTTTTCCTGTCTGTCACTCACAAAGAGGGAAAAGAAAAAAAAATGCTTTGCAACTGCTGTTTAAAATTTAAAGCACCAGCACATCTCTACACTAGGATGATGCTGCTGCTGTTATAGTCAAGCTAAAAGTAAAAGGTAAAAAATCAATTACAAATCCAAAATATGTGATGCCAGAATAGGCAACACCGCATTACAAGCTTATCAAGCATATGTTTTTCCCAGGTTGCCCTTGAAATTGCATTAGAAGGACCCTCTTCCCACAGTACTTTGTTTTTTAAATGTTTTTTCCTCTGTTAATTGTCACATAAGGCTACGTACAGCTGCTCATTTCCGTTTATGACAGTAGCTTGATGATTAGAATTGAAAATGGCTAGAAATGATCAAGATTTACCCAGCATAGTTTGCAGTGAAATTCAATGCTAAGCTTGGGTTTCACAGATTTTAAGCAGGATTTGACAAACTACCTACAAATCAAACGTGGGCTCATCCCTTCCCACTGTTTGCATTAGGGCTATGGGCTCCTAACCCCTTCGTGACGGAGGGTAATACAAACCCTAATGCACAATACAAATTTGCAACTTTAACATGTGTTAGTAGAGCGACGTATATATTGATGCGATTACGGATAATGAACTAGTGCGCTGCCTCCAGTGAACCCTCAAAGCAATAAAACTTGAGATGACAAAACAAAAAAATATATAATATACAATATATATATATATATATATATAGAGAGAGAGAGAGAGAGAGAGAGAGAGAGAGAGAGGGGGGGGGGAGGGAGAGGGAGAGAGAGAGGGGGGGAGGGAGAGGGAGAGAGAGAGGGGGGGAGGGAGAGGGAGAGAGAGAGAGAGCGCGCAAGAGAGCCCGGGACAGAGCAGGAGAGAGAGAGGAGTGACCACCACTGTGTCACTCCTCCTCCAACATAGATAATATGATAATTAAAATAAACAATCCCAGTGAAGAGAATACCTTAAATGAAAAGTGATAATATAAATATGAATATATATAACTACAGTACACTGCTCAAAAAATTAAAGGAATACTTTTTAATCAGAGTATAGCATCAAGTCAATTAAACTCCTGGGATACTGATCTGGTCAGTTAAGTAGCAGAGGGGGTTGTTAGTCATTTTCAGCTGCTTTGGTGTTAAGGAAATTAACAACAGGTGTACTAGATGGGCAACAATGACACGACCTCCGAAACAGGAATGGTTTTACAGCTGGAAGCCTCTGACATTTTTTCCCTATTCATCTTTTCTGACTGTTTTTCACTAGTTTTGCATTTGGCTAGGGTCAGTGTCACTACTGGTAGCATACCTCACTGGAGGCGATACCTGGACCCTACAGAGGTTATACAGGCAGTCCAAAATACTCCAGGATGGCACGTCAATACGTGCCATTGCCACAAGGTTTGCTGCATCTCAAGAGCATGGAGGAGATTCCAGGAGGCAGGCAGTAACTCAAGGAGAGCTGGACAGGGCCATAGAAGGTACTTATTCCATCCCCACGACAACTGTTGGCTTCCTGTGGTGAGAGTATGCAGGCAGTTCCTGGAGGATAAAGGAATTGATACCATTGAATGGCCCCCACTCTTGCCTGACCTAAATCCAATAGTACACTTCTGGTATATCATGTTTCAGTCCATCTGTCGCCGCAAGGTTGCACCTTAGACTGTCCAGGAGCTCCGTGATGCCCTGGTCCAGATCTGGGAGGAAATACCCCAGGACACATCCAACATCTCATTAGGAGCATGCCCTGACATTGTCAGGCATGCATACAAGCACATGGGGGCCATACATACTACTGAGTATCATTTTGTGTTGCTGCAATGAAATTTTAGCAAAATGGACTCATGCATCATTTTTTTACTTTGATTTTTGGAGTGTCTTTGAATTCAGTCCCTTGTAGGTTGATCATTTTCATTTCCATCAAACAATGGGGCATCCTTACATTCCTAACACATTACCCAGTCCATATCAGTATAGATATCCAGCAGGAGATTTTTCCCCATTGAGATCTGATGTGTTTTCAATTTGCCCACTCTTCCTTGCAAAACATTCCAAATATGTCAGATTGTGAGGACATCTCTTGTGCACAGCCCTCTTTGGATCACCCCTCAGATTTTCGATTGGATTCAGGTCTGGGCTCTGGCTGGGCCATTCCAAAACTTGAATCTTCTTCTGGTGAAACCATACCTTTGCTGATTTGGATGTATGCTTTGGGTCATTGTCATGCTGAAAGATGAAGTTCCTCTTCATGTTCAGCTTTCTAGCAGAAAGCTGAAGGTTTGGTGCCAATATTGACTGGTATTTGGAACTGTTCATAATTCCCTCCACCTTGACCAAGGTCCCAGTTTCAGCTGAAGAGAAACAGCCACAAAGCATGATGCTGCCACCACCATGCTTCACTGTGGGTATGGTGTTCTTTTGGTGATGTGCAGTGTTGTTTTTGCGCCAAACATATCTTCTGGAATTATGGCCAAAAAGTTCAAACTTGGTTTCATCACACCATAGCATATTTTCTCCACATATATTTGGGAGACTTCAGATGTGTTTTTGCAAAATTTAGCCGGGCTTGGATGTTTTTCTTCGTAACAAAAGGCTTACATCTTACCACCCCAAAGCTCAGACAGCCAGTACTTGCCAGATATTTCTGCAGCTCCTTTAATGTTGCTGTAGGCTTCTTGGCAGCCTCCCAGACCAGTTTTCTTCCCATTTTTTCATCAATTTTGGAAGGATGTTAAGTTCTTGGTAATGTCACTGTTGCGTCATATTTTCTCCACTTGATGATGACTGTCTTCACTGTGTTCCATGGTATATCTAATGCCTTGGAAATTCTTTTGTACCATTCTCCTGATATCTTTTAACAATGAGATCCCTCTGATGCTTTAGACGCTCTCTCTGCGGACCACGGCTTTTGCTGTAGGATGCATCTAAGAAAATGTCAGGAAAGACGTACTAGAACAGCTGAACTTTATTTGGGGTTAATCAGAGGCAGGTGTGTACTGACTCCTATGTAACATGAGTTTGAATGTGATTGCTTAATTCTGAACACAGCTACATCCCCAGTTATGAGAGGGTGTGCACACTTATGCAAACATATTATTTTAGTTTTTCATGTTTACTCCCCCCTCAATTGAGTCGTACAGTTTATATGTCACACTAAGGTGTAAAAAGTTCTGAAATTATTTATCTTTGTCTAATTTTTTTACATCACAGAAACCTGACATTTTAACAGGGGTGTGTAGACTTTTTATATCCACTGCAAGGGTAGATATAGACGCAGCAAAAACATGGCTCAACTGTGCATTTGTACTGCCCCCCAACTGCATGTCTAAATGACAATAACACAAACCCTGACTCTGACCTGGATCAAGCCCTGATCCAGCTATTTTAACTTTATCATTTACTTGGTTTCATCTCCCCTAGTGAAGAGAGAAAGATACATTGTATCACTTCTTCATTCAGGAGAAAAGCACAGGGGAAGGTTTTGCAGCTTGTGATCACGATGATAGCCAATCACAGTGGTCACAATGATCGATGGTACAAGACTTGGTGCTGTTGGCAAAAAAAACTCCACAGGTGTTCTTATACAGAGCCATGGAAGAAGGCACCCTTCCCTGCCGCTGCATGTGTGTGGGACAATGGCATCAACAGGATAAGAGCGGTACTAAGGCAAGGTGATGTGATATTTTCTGGAAGCCATGTACAGTACCTCCACAGTATTTATTTTTTTTAGCCATCCAACCCACTTTCTCAGACCCCAGGCTGTCTGGGACGTGCCTCAGCCTATGACTGGACAGTCCTTCATGGACTTCAGAGGGATTTGCCTTTAAATTGGAGTTCACAGACTTTTAAATCTTTTCTGACTCCTGGGAGACAGTGGCGTCCCTAGGGGGTTCGGGCCACACCGGGTGACACCATCACAGGGGGTGCAGGATGCCAGCAGAGCTTCTGGACTCTGTGAAGGTCCTGGCCAGTTATTGGGGTGATCCCAGATTCCTGGCACAGTGACAGCTGCCCCCTGGTATAGTGGTAAAATGAGTATCCCATGAAGATATGTATCCCCTGATACAACTGGGCATGTGCCGATTTCTGACCGAAGAAGCCGATCGCCGATCTCCCACTTTAGCACAGAGCTGTCACAGTTAACCCCTTACAGGCTGCAAACCGCTGAAGCTGATCCCACGGATCACTATGGGTTGCAAGATCAGTTAACCCCGTATAGGGGCCTGAAACCGGCACATGCGCAGTTGCTGCAGGGGATACATATCTTCACGGGATACTCATTTTACTGCTACACTGGCACCGCTCTGTCCTCTCTGGAGGGGTGACACCACGTGTTACCGCACCAGGTGACACCAACCCTAGGGATGCCTCTGCTGGGAGATTCACTCATCACTATTCACCAGCTTCTATAGCATTCAAAATTACATAATTTTCATCTACACTATCAGTCTCCTGTAAATTGACTGTAATCTTTAGCAGCTGTAACATCTAAGCAATCTCTAACCATTTTTTATTTGTGTGGTTACCCAATTTGTCTTGGTTTTGGGTGACATCAACCCTGCTCTGTCTTGCATCTCCTTTTCCATCATTTATGTCAAATTTTGGCAGGGTCATTATCATTCACTCAAATAACATGTCTGAGTCCCCTGGGCCAACAACTTATAATAGTCTACTGTAATCTGTTAAACTGACCAAACACTAGTAGATTTTTGTACGAATGTAAAAAAAAAAATCATACCAAAAAACTCAGTACATTCTACAGCTTGTCGAATGTCATTCGAAAGTATTTCAGAATTTCATTTGCTTTTAACATTTGATTTTGTCCGTGATACTTTTTTTATTTGCACTAACATACAATTTTTGAGGACAAGCTTTCGGGGAGTGTCCCCTTTTTCAAGGTCCAAGCAGTACTAAGCAGTACCGATAGTACTGCTTGGACCTTGAAGAAGGGGACACTCCCCGAAAGCTTGTCCTCAAAATTGTGTGTTAGTGCAAATAATAAAAAAAGTATCACGGACAGTACTCAATTGTTTCTGTCGCAAATGCACTAATACGGCTACAATCGCCTCAAGCAACATTCGATTTTGAAACCCAAGGACTTTGCTGTATGCAAACCACATTCGCTATTCGTAATTTGTTAATTCAAGAAAAATCTTCCATCCTGCTCCTTTGATCTTTCCCATCACCATGAGTGAAAATGTTAATTTGACCACACTAAAGAAAATGGAAAAAACATTCTTAAAACAAGACATTTCAAATTAAATTCAACAAGCATATGGTTAGCTTTAGCCTTCGGTAACATTTTGGCAGCCTCTGACAGTTTGTTGTAGCATGCCAGAAGTCCCAAACAGTTGAAATGTTTGTAGTCTCTGATGTTCTTTTGTAATACTGGAGGTGTCTCTGATCCCATTTTGTAACATGCAAGCAACTGCACAACTAATTATTACAATAAGTAAAGTTGGATCACTTTTTGCTATAAAATATTAATTGATTCCCTCAGGAAGGTAGAGGTGGATGAAGTAATCCTCCCCGCTGTGGTCTTGTAATCTGACAGCAGGTCTCCTCCACTGTAAGAATACACCGATCAGCGTTGCAGCTGATTGGATGCATAAAGATCAAACACAAGTTTTCCATTCCAGTTAAAGAGTCAGTCTCTAGGTCGACTAATACTGAACGAAAACTGTCAAAGATGGATCGACATTTGGCCAGTCCCTACTGAACTGGCTGAATTTTTATCCATCTATGGACCAGCTTAATGCGGTTTTGAACCCCAAAACCAATCAGCTTATCCCCTCTGTTTTCACCTGATCTAGCCACCTCACATCTCCTGTATTAGGGCGGATAGAGGCTCTGGATGAAGAAGCATAGGGGGCACCTTTGTCAGTCTGGGGGAGGTAAGTGTTAGATATACTATCAGATTTAAAGGATAAGGGCATCTTCTCGAACATGTTACATATTCCACCTGTATTTGGGGTGGAACATGTAACATGTTCCCACTGCTGCAGTGTCTTCCCGATCCACTGCCTCCCTGCGACAGCAAGCCGGGGATCTTCTCCCCAGTCTTGCTGTCACTATTATTAAAAAAACCATGCCCGGCCACATCATTCATTCTGTGAATGGGAGAACTACAAGTACTGGCAGCCTCTGCGGCTGTTGGCTTGTAGTTCTCTTAGGCTCCATTCACAACTATGTAGTTTGCTTTTTGTTCGTTTTGCAGTGCTTTTCCCAGTTCATGTTGCTTTTTTATACATGCATTTTTTGTGTTTTTACCACGCTTTGCGTTTTGTTCAGCCCTTTTTTTTTTAAAGTGGAATTTTTTTTTTGCTGGGCAGAAAAAAAAAAAAGGAAAACGTGGTACAAATGCACTACCATGCATTTCAACAGATTCACCATTGAAATGCTGCTTTTTGCTTTAAAAAAGTCCCTGGCCCTTTCCAAAAACGCAGCAGCTCAAAAAAGCATAGATGTGTATATGTTCCATAGGAAACCATGATAAATGGACTGTAGTGCATTTCTGCAAAAAGCACTAAAAACACATTGGTGTGAACGGAGCCTAAGAATTACCAGGGCACTGTGAGTGCTCAAGGTAGTTCTCTGATGCTTCCTGTCAGTGTGTATCTGCCTGCCCATATGAGGTACGAGCAGACAGCCCTGTTTTGCAATGCTTTACAGGCTCCTAATAAAAAAATATTAAAACGCACATATTTTTTACCTGCAAAAAGATGTGCATTTATTATTTCATTTTTAAAGTTGAACTTAACCCGTAGCCTCCCTAGCGGTCTGATTATGTCCATATTTCTGTGCTCAAAGAGGTACATTTTTTGCATGGAAATATGTATTTTTTTTATTGTAGGCCTGTAATTTTTAGGAATAAGTCACTGAAATCTGTCTGAACAAGAGTCTAGTAAACGTCCCAGGAGTGTTAAAATTTGAAACACAAAATCATAAATTATAATTTAATAAATAATCATAAAAAATAATAATAAATTTAATTCAATAATATAATCAAACCAAAAACACTGACATTTTAAATATAGCGCCAAGTTCGCACATCACTGAGCAAAGTCAAAAAATCGTTTTCAGTGTCTGATGATGAATTTCCCCCTGAATCATTATCACTCAATTCTGCAAGTAGTTCTGATTTACTATCGCTGTTCTCAAACCACTTTTGACCTAAAGGGGCGCTTTTTGGACGCCATGGACATTTCTCAGTTTCCAGGCAGAAAGAACAGTAAAAATGCAGGCAGGGCACAGGACAAAGCACTCGGGACAAAATGTATGTGAAATGGTTTGATACAGGAATGTTTTACTATGTGATTTTAGTGAATTTAGTGAATGTCACTTTTACAACTTTCAAATTTCCCGCCGTTCCATCCCCCGTATGTCCCGACGTCGCAGGGAATGGAACCCAGAAGACAGAAGCCGGCATCTGCCAGAGGACATTGCCGGGGACACTGGAAGAGGGACATTGCAGGAGCGCAGGGCAAGGTAAGAGAAGAAGAGATCCTGGAGCAGCGCTGCATGGTATTCCCGAGTGTAGCTCGGGGTTACCGCTTGTGGTGCTGAAACTTCACCCCGAGCTACACTCGAGAATACCGCCAGGGAGGTTAAATATACTAAGAAATTGAAGCTGAATTTCAGCTAATACTTCATAAGCAGTTACAGCAAACTGCCTTTTTTCCTCTTGGGATAAAGGTTTTACATAAGCAAACAAAATCTGATCATTTCAAGCACCCACCAATCAGTGGTGAATGGTTTGCCTCATCCCTGTTAATGGATACATCTGCAGGAGAGCTTGTTCTTTTGAAAAACAACAGACTTACTGGCCAGATCACTAGATGAAAATAGAAGAAAAAAAGCCAAAACAAATGCAGCCATCATATCTAAGAATTGGTAAACTGTAATATAATAAAATGTTTGCTTTTGGGTTTAATACTGATTTAACTGCTTCCTGTCCATCCTATAGCAGAAATACTGCTACAGGGCGGCATGGGTGCACAAAATCACGTATATATAGGTGATTTTGCAGCTTTGGGTAGAGGGAGGTCACACGCACACTTCTCGATCCTCCATTCGTGGACCCGGCTGTTAGTCACTGGGTCTGGGCCGGTGATTACCCCCCGACACCCTGTGATTGCTGATTATTACCGACAGGGGCGAGAACTATTAGTAAACAATACAGTTCTCTCCCCTGTCAGCTCCTGCACACTGCTTTGTATGGCTCTGAATAGCAGAGCCATACAAAGCAGTGCACTTATAGTTGAAAGCACACACACAACACACAGTGAAACAGCACACAGTTAACCCTTTGATTGCCCCAGATATTAACCCCTTCCTGCTCAGTGCCATTAGTACATTGTCAGAGCTTTTTATTAGCACTGATCACTGTATTTGTGTCACTGGGGATGTCAGTGACACCAAATCAGTTCCCCCCGTGTCAGAATGCCTACCGCAGTCCCACTATAAGTCGCTGGTCACCACCATTACGAATTAAAAAAAAAAATCCCAGCAGCTATACCGCCATTTGTAAATGCTATAACTTTCACGTAAACCAATTAATTTACACGTATTGGGTTTTTGTTTTAGCAAAGACATGTTGCAGAATACATTTTGGCCTAAATTTATGACAAAGTTTGATTTCTTAAATTTTTTTTACTGGAAATGTTTAACCTCCCTGGCGGTATGATTATTTCAGATTTTTGGTGCTGAAAGCGGTACCATTATTTTGCATGGAAATATGTATTTTTTTTATTGTAGGCTGTAATTTTTAAGAATAACTCACTTAAATCTGTCCGAACAAGAGTCTATTAAACATCCTGGGTATGATAAAATTTGAAACAAGAAATCATAAATTATAATTTAATAAATAATCATAAAAAATAATAATATAATAATAATACATTTAATTCAATAATATAATCAAACCATAAACACTGAAATTTGAAATAGAGCGCCAAGTTCACACATCACTGAGCAAAGTAGCAAAATCGTTTTCAGTGTCTGATGACGAATTTCCCCACAAATCATTATCACTGAATTCTGCAAGTGGTTCTGATTTACTATCACTGTTCTCTAGCTGATCTAAACCCGCTTTTGACCTAAAGGGGCACTTTTTGGACGCCATGGACGTTTCTCAGTTTCCAGGCAGAAAGAACAGACAAAATGCAGACAGGGCACAGGACAAAGCACTAGGGACAAAATGTATGTGAAATGGGTTGAAACAGCAATGTTTTGCTATGTAAAATTTGTTTGGAAAAAAATGACATTTTTTAACATTTTCAAATTTCCCGCCGCTGGCGGCGCCCGTACGTCCCGACGTCACAGGGACTGGAACACAAAAGCCGGATGCCGGCATCAGCCGGAGGAGATGGCCGGGGATGCTGCAGGGGACACATCTCGGGAGCGCAGGACAAGGTAAGTGCTGCAGGGACTCCCTATGCAACGCCGCATGGTAAGTGTAGCTCGGGGTTACCGCTTTTGGCACTGACATTTTACCCCGAGCTACACTCGGGAATACCGCTAGGGAGGTTAATAGTAAAAAGTAAAAAATATAGTTTTTTCCTCAAAATTGTCGGCCTTTTTTTTGTTTATAGCACAAAAAATAAAAACTGCACAGGTTATCAAACAACACAGAAAGAAAGCTCAATTTGTGGGAAAAAAAGGACGTAAATTTCATTTGGGTGCGTCGTAATAACCACGCAATTGTCAGTTAAAGTAAGGCAGCACCGTATCGCTAAAAATTGCCTGGTCAGGAAGGGGCGTATATTCTCTGGAGGGCAAGTGGTTAAAGCTTTTGTTAAAATTGTAATCACTGAAAACAACAAAAAAAGTGCAAGCCTTGTCTGAACTTCATTTATCCTCAGAGTAACAGAAGTTACAGCAAGAGACTTGTTTTGTAGCGCTACAGCTAATATCTGTGCTCGAGGACATGTCGATTTGGTGATGGCAGGCAACGAAAAGCTGAAAATAATGTCTGAAGGGGGTCCCTGTCCCGCTGATTCAGGCACAGCGCTCGTGACTGCATTGTTAATGTTCTGGATTTAGCAAAATGTTTGCTGAACAACTGCTCAACTTGGTATCCTGGAGCTCTGTCATCTGAATTCGATTGGCAGCCAAAGGGAGAGCGCCATGAATCAGGTGTGACTCACACATCCATCATTGACTCCTAACAGCTGACTTTTCATGTGCTCTGAAGATGACAATGAGGAGAGAGGCGTCCTGACGGAATGTTTAATCTGACAAATTTGGGATTAGCCAGCATCTGTTCCCCCACATTTTGGTGCCAATCCCAGAGACACTTCGAGAGGACACAGCTCACAACAACAGTCTCTTGTTTGCTGGATGGCTTTTAATAACTGATGCATTATAGATTTTTACAGAAGTCAATCACATCGTACAAAGTGTTGAAGGATTACTGCTTCTGTCCAATAATACATGACCTCTAATTTCAATGGCAGATATGATTTGTTTACAGAATTCTGAGAGTTGGGAGGATAGGAGGTTATAAAGTAAGAAGGGCAAAGACAAAGACAGCAGAGGGAACATAACAATGTTGGCTTTAGGATAGAGAGAAAACAGGTGGCGCGCACACACCTAGTGCATTATCCAAGGTTTATTGTAGGAATTAAATCATAAAAACATACTCACAGACGAAGCATGTATCTAAAAAGCATAGAAAAATGACAATGGCCACAACGGCGGGCAAGGTGTTCTCACTGTCAGTGCGGTCAAATGGCTGACGCGTTTCGGGGACGAAACCCTTTCCTCAGAGCTGATGACCAACCTGTATGGAGGTCAAGTAGTAAAAAATAACCAGGGCTAGATGCCTTGGGAGCAAAGCTCCACCTTCTCTACTTGTTATAAGATGAGGAGTTGGAGGGGGTTATTTAAAGTGCAATCTTTTGTAGTTTTTATAAACGCATATACATACATATATACACATGCATACACACATATACAAAGAGATATGCATGCACTATGAAACAAAGCAAATAAAAAATTATTAAAAATACATGAATATAGCACCTGCAAATGTAAATAAATAGAGAACATTTTTTTTTTTTTTTTGTTCTCTATTCTCTATGTTCTCTATTTATTTACATTTGCAGGTGCTATATTCATGTATTTTTAATAATTTTTTATTTGCTTTGTTTCTTAGTGCATGCATATCTCTTT
Source organism: Staurois parvus (assembly GCF_062004578.1). Taxonomy (NCBI): domain Eukaryota; kingdom Metazoa; phylum Chordata; class Amphibia; order Anura; family Ranidae; genus Staurois; species Staurois parvus. The sequence goes on from NW_028317864.1 coordinate 2,753,780, forward strand.
GTATATGTGTGTATGCATGTGTATATATGTATGTATATGCGTTTATAAAAACTACAAAAGATTGCACTTTAAATAACCCCCTCCAACTCCTCATCTTATAACAAGTAGAGGAGGTGGAGCTTTGCTCCCAAGGCATCTAGCCCTGGTTATTTTTTACTACTTGACCTCCATACAGGTTGGTCATCAGCTCTGAGGAAAGGGTTTCGTCCCCGAAACGCGTCAGGCATTTGACCGCACTGACAGTGAGAACACCTTGCCCGCCGTTGTGGCCATTGTCATTTTTCTATGCTTTTTAGATACATGCTTCGTCTGTGAGTATGTTTTTATGATTTAATTCCTACAATAAACCTTGGATAATGCACTAGGTGTGTGCGCCACCTGTTTTCTCTCTATCCAGTGACTGATTTCCCCGTCTGAGGAGGGCTGCACCCCTGGAACATTTCCTTTTGGTTGTCGCTGTCCTGGTACCCTTGGCTTCCCTTTTGGCTGTGCATATCCTGAGGCGCTGGAGAGTACATACGCTAATGTTGGCTTTAGAGCTGAGCAAATTCTAACGGATTCACGCTTCATCTTTACATGCAGTCTACTCTTTGAGATTATTCACTGTGGATAGCTCTTGCTTTGTCCTCACTCACCTCTGCTCCTTTCCAGAATGCAGGTCCCACACCCACCCCTTTTAAGAGGTCCTGAATTGTTGAAACTGTGCCCAAAGAAGGCAGAAAGAGGGCAAAGGACCAGTTACCAATATTGTTTGGGGTCTTTTTGCAGATGAAGTTTTCCCCATTACCAACTTGGTATGCCTTGTTCTATACAGTAAAAGCAATAATATGTCACCAGCACCCCACAGATCTCCAGAACTGGTTCAAAGGTTTATTTAGTGATCACATCACTCACAGGCTTTGAAACATTGCTTCTGTTATAATGACGTAATTGCTGAATTAAGCTTGGGACCCTTTCTGGAGATCCGTGGTGTGTCAAAAGTATTGGGACACCCCTCCAAATCATTGGATTCAGGTGTTCCAATCACCTCCATGGCCACCTCCATGGCCACAGGTATATAAAATCAACCACCTAGGCATGCAGACTGCTTCTGCAAATATTTGTGAAAGAATGGGTCGCTCTCAGGAGCTCAGTGAATTCAAGCGTGGTACTGTGATATTGCACAGATGGCAACCTAAGTCCATCTGTGAAATTTACGGGCTACTAAATATTGCATGGTCAACTGTTAGTGGTATGGGTAGTGGAAGCAACTGGGAACAACAGCAACTCAGCCACGTGGCCATGTAAAATGACAGAGCGGGGTCAGCGCATACTGAAGCGCACAGTGCGCAGAAGTCACCAAATGTCTCCAAAGTCAGTCGCTAAAGACATCAAAACTTCGTATGTCCTTCAGATTAACACAACAGTGTGTAGAGAGCTTCATGGAATGGGTTTCCATGGCCAAGGAGCTGCATCCAAGTCTTACATGCAATGCAAAGCGTAAGATGCAAGTTGTAAAGCACGCCACCACTGGACTCTAGAGCAGTGGAGACGTGTTCTCTGGAGTGACAAATCACGCTTCTCTGTCTGGCAATTCGGTGGACGTGTCTGGGCTTGGCAGTTGTCATGAGAATGGTACTTGCCTGACTGCATTGTGCCAAGTGTAAAGTTTGGTGGAGGGGGGATTATGGTGTGGGGTTGTTTTTCAGGAGTTGGGCTTGGCCCCTTAGTCCCAGTGAAGAGAACTCTTAAAGCATCAGCATACCAAGACATTTTGGACAATTTCTTGCTCCCAACTTTGTGGGACCAGTTTGGGGATGGCCCTTTCCTGTTCCAACATGACTGCGCACCAGTGCACAAAGCAAGGTCCATAAACAGGTGTCCCAATACATTTGGCAGTATAGTGTACTTTTGCTTTGATTGTCTTTTGTTTCCAACTGGTGGTTACTGTAGCACTGATTTACAATCACAGCCACGGACAGACTGTATCTGAGGCTGGCAGGGTGACAGTTTCAGTGAGTGGAGGGTGACGGGTACACACTTTCACAGATCCCAGGCTGGAATTCCCCAGACAATGGGGGGGATAAAAAGCTGTGACAGCTGGCAGCCAAGCCCATACACACACACACACACACACACACACACATAACACCTGAACTGAGCGATCCCACACGGTGACAGATCTGACAATACACACCCCCACCAACACTGATACAGATCAGCAGGCACTAGAAGAGCAGGTTCTGGGATCAGGATGATGTCATCACTCACTGACACATTGCATATGTGATGGTCAGCCAGCCGGGTCACTCTCACACTCACACAGACATGAGCCATTGGAGTCAGACATTACCTTCCTTCATAGGAGTAGCTCCGCCTCCACTGATGAATGGAAAGAGAAGGGCTGGAACTCCACAGTGATCACAGTGACTAGCCGGCTTGCAGTAAGGGACTGAGTCTGAGAGGAACACTGGAAGGAGCAGCAGCTCAGCTGCTACACTGGCCCCAGACACCAGGCATATTCCTCTGTCCTTTTTTCCCTCTCCTGTGCTGCTCCTCCCCTCAACTGAAAGATCATTCATGACTGCGTCCCACACCGAAAGAGTGCTTGCTTATGCTGTGCCAAGATGCCCCTAGATGGCAGTACGCCCTAGGCGGCTGCCTAGTTTACTTAATGGAAGCACTGGCCCTGCTGACGGAGAAATGATAAAGAAGCAGCAGAAAGCACAGATTTTGTTAATGAAGCAAGGAGATGCATGCACTGTAGACCTTCATTACAGCTTCCACTCCAGCAAGCAGAATAGTGAGCAGCACAACAGGACTCTAAATTTGGTGAGAATAGCAGTCAAAGGCAGTAGTGCCTACAGCTGGCAATACACTGTGGGATAAAAAAAAAAAAAAAACCTGATTCCTCCACCCACGCTATACAGAAAGTATAGACAAATTTGCCGCTGTGGCTGTAGTATTTGACAGCCCAGCCAGCCCCACCAGCTGTCAAAATATCTGAACAGCAGCTGCATCTGATTGGATGTAGCCACTTTTCAACCAACATATTTTCAGCTGAATTCAATGATGCTTGAAAACTGCAGACACATGGCTGAAAATAAAAATTTTTATTTTATACTTATGTAAAGCTTTTTGAATTAGGCCTAATGCAGCCATGACAGGCAGGCAATAAAATCTATAGAAAGGGAATGGCTTGTGTCGTTTCTGGATGGTGAGCGAGCATATATTGTTGTTTTTACATATGCCATGTATGAATCACTAAAAATTCAGTATGCCATATGGCTTTTTTGTGCAGAATACAATTTAAACAGCATGTGAAAACGACACTCACAAACCTTACTTTAAGTAAATATCACAAAAAAAAAAATGCTTGCTGACAATATACTGTTAATTTCCTATTTAAACAGTAAGGGTTGCTAAGGAGCACTGTACCGAAGCATAAAAACACATGCCAAATGTTACATGGAAGTCCAGGTAAAGTTGACACAGTAGTTGTTCAGCGGTGAAGGTCGGTTTTACATCAGGTTCAGGACAGGATTTTATCTTGTTCACACATGCGCAGTTTAGAAATGGTTCCCATAGAAGTCAATAGCCTGAGATCCACACCTGAACTGGACCGCACTGCTAAGAAATTGGACAGGACTCTTTTCCAATCCACACTGAATCTGAACACCCAGTGCACCGGACGTATGTGAACAGGCACCATAGGAAGCAATGTCATTTCACATGTCATGTGGTTCAAACTGCATCCAATCTGCATATATGTGAACCAGCACTTTCACCTTTAACATGAATCAGACAAGGCCTAGACTGAGCGAAGCTAAAAGGGAGGGCCAGCTAAACTGGGGCGTGCAGACGAGGCAGAGCGTGTATTTTGGGTGGGAGTATATGCAGGAGGTAAGGGGGTGGTTACTTACCTGATTGGAGTATGCAACATTGAGGGGTGGTCTTGCCAAGATTAGGAGGGGGGTTGGGTCTTGTCGAAGGTCAGTCGGAGCTTGTGCCAGCACGGGGGTGGTTTCTCCCGCCCTCCCTCCCTCCCTCCCTGGAGCTGTTTCGTATTTTGTTTTGCGGTTTTGGCTCTGGTTTGTTCTTTGTGTTTGTCCTGTTGTTTGTTTTGTGTGGGTTCCTTGAGTTTGTTTCTTGTTGGGAATGGCTTTTGTGCCCCAAGGTGTTTACCAACGTGACCTTATAATTGGGAAGGGACACCCATACCTACGATGGGCCCAACCCATAATCTACCAAATTGTCACTCCAGCACCGCCTTCAAAGACCAATGGACCCCTGCCGGCTGCCATGACAAAACAAACAGACAATGTGGGAGTTCATTGGCTGTATCTGGGATGACGTAACTGTAGTATTGTCCCCGAGGTGGTGTAGTAGCAGCTGGGGGCCTTTTCATTAGGTGTCAGATACAGCCGAGTTTGTGATGTGCGTAACGGTGCCTTCGAAGACCTTGGACCCAGTTGGGATCATTACTGTCAATTATTATTTGAGTGTACTGTAAGAAGTGTTATGTTTGAGTTATGTTAAATAAATGGCTGCTATGGCCGGTTTTACACCAAAAAGAGAATCGCATGGTCATTTAGGTGGGGAGGGTTTGAAGGGTGGTAGTGGTTTTATGGATTAGGGGTAATATTAGCCTCGATATTCTGCAAGTCCAGCAGTCATGTGTTTTGTTCATGCTGTACAGACACAAAAATTAAAAGAAAAAAATATCCTAGCAGGCTTAGAATGTTTAAATGAGGGGAGGAGAGCTCACCACAAGATCCACTGTCAAAAATATTTTGCACATAAAAAATGGCTTTGGCTCAACATCTCAGACCCAAAAAATTTGAGATATCAAGAGAAAAATTTCATTTATAATTAGAGTATTGATAGAGATCACTGACAGCAATCATGAACTTTCATTGATTAAAATAACACACAAATACAGTAACATAAACCCAATATTAAAAGAAAGTTCTGGGTCAGAGGTAATAACCTTGGATCCAATGAATCAAATGTCATCCATACAATATGCTTCATTAATAATCACACTATAAATGTATCATTGATTGGAGCTCTCAGAGAAGAGGGACAGACATAGAGAATAAAGAAATAACAGGAAAAAGAGTGGCCACTAAAAAATGCAGCTGCTGTATTGATATATATTCTCCCTGTCCATTATTCATCATGTGTAGAGGTATGCTGGATAAACCATAAGGATCCCAAATGTAAAAAAATCAAGGAATGAACCGATGGACATAGAAATGACCAAGTAGTAGTTTCACTGGATCGGTTGCATTAAAGCCATCCTTAATGAATGTCTATGGCTACAGAATGTCCCAGTCAGGAAAGGAGCAGCTGAATGTAATCCAGAGAAGGAAAATGAGATATAGAGACTGCCTACGGATGTGGATCCACTTGCATATGTATAGACAGATACCTCCCTCATAAATAAAGTGACTTGAAGCTGTACTTGCTCCCGTTCAAATAGACATCAATCATGCAGGTGCAAAAAACCCCCCAAAAAAACGAAGTACATATCCCACCGATGGTGCAATGGGAATGACACCATTCCATTCCATGAATTCAGAGTATAGTTCCTCGTGTCAAGGTGTGAGAGAAGAGTATACTTATCAGTCCATGGTACATACAGTAGACACATCATAGATCCAGGTGCGACCAAAGACCCCGCATGACCAGTTTTGCTGTACACCCCGCTACCTCAGCCTCTGATGCAGTCAGGGGGGTGACATTATAGGAGCACAATTTGGAGTTTCAGAGCAATGTCATGCTATAACAGGAAATCCCTGAACAAGGACAATTATGGCAGGATCACCAGGTATTATTTAGATGAACACTGCAATTTTAGAAAAAAATTATTTGAAAACGGCATCTGAAAGTATATTCATTTTTTTAAACATATATGAGATTTAAATGATTTGTGCTTCCACCCACTTTAAGCCTGGGTTCACACTGATGCGGTGTGGAATTCGTACCAGTTTCTGTGCGAATTCCACACAGCATAACAATCTCACCCCATTCATGTGAACCGCTGCGGGTGTGTATGTTAAGTTACCAACACCCTGAAATCAGTTCGCAAAACAGAGTGCAATGTGTAGAATCGGATCGCATAGGTGAGAATACCCATGTGATCGGATTCTAGTGCGGACCTAAAAAAGGGTTCAGCACCTTTTCGGTGCGGATGCGGTGCAATTTGAGCCATGCAAAATGTACAGCTCTAATTGCACGCACAGAATTCGTATGTGATTTGCACAGGAAAGCCGTGTGGTTCCTGTGCGAATCACATGCGATATGCCACACCACATGTGTGAACCCAGGCTATAGGTTACTTGTTGCATTGCATAGGCCTAGCGCAGGTTTGCTTTAAGGGAATGTCAGTGACAAAGACTGAAGAAAAAAAACAATGACAGGAGGCGGCAGACGGCCAGAGAGTCACCCAGGAGGACTGCCTGATCGGAGCACATCTCCACCCAACAGATGTTCACACACCATTTCTAGGACCTTCAGCTGTTCTGCATGGCAGGCTGACACTTCTCCGGTGCTTGGAAGCAGATACTCAGCCCGCAGCCATTCAGTCTGGCTCAGATCGCCTACGACCACTTCTCCAAAGCTAAACCACTGGAAATTGGGAGTTTGTGTAAAACGCAGAATCAAAGACACAAAAAGACAGGAAAAAAAAAATCAGAAACCTGGGGGAAGATTAAAAAGAATTCCAATCTATTCAAATAAAATGAACAACTAAAGTACACCAGTTAAAAGAAAAATACATTGCTGGAATCTCAAGAATACTTGTTGCCTGGCTGTGTCTAGCTTCAATACTTTCATAGAATCATAGACACAATTATGTGTCGATTGCCTCTCGGGGGATCAAGAAGGAATTTTTTCCCCTGCAGGAGCAAATGGATTCATGCTTTGTGGGTTTTTTGCCTTCCCTGGATCAACTGTGGGAATATTTTTATTTATTTTAGGTACTTATATAGCACCGTCAATTTACACAGTGCTTCACACACAGCACACATATATATATATTGTACATTCACATCACTCCCTAACCCTCAGTGGGCATACAATCTAATGTCCCTAACTCACATTCATACATACACATACTAGGGACAATTTAGACAAGAGCCAATTAACCTACGAGAATGTCTTTGGCGTGTGGGAGGAAACTGGAGTACCCGGAGGAAACCCATGCAGATACAGGGAGAACATGTAAACTGTGTACTGTTTTACTGTGTGCCTGTTTCACCGCCAATTTGCATAAATGCAAAATCACACACATATATATATATATATATATATATATATACAAGTGATTTTGTGTAGCCCTGCCACCCTGTAGCAGTGTTTTTGCTATAGGGCGGTGGGAAAGCGTTACTAAACCCACAACAGTAAAATCAGTCTGTATATGCAGTAAAGCATGCTTGTTATACTCACTGTAGAACCTAAGGGGTTAATCCTCTGCATTGTGAAAAAAGGCTGTTTGATCCTGACTTCTCTGATCCTCACCTTCTTTCAGTGCCCTCCTCTTGTCTCCTGATAAGACATAGCGTGTGGAGTCACTCTGCACTTGCTCAGTTGGGTGTGTATTACTAGAAAGGCTTTTTTATTTATTGGCAGAGTGCAGGTGATCAGCACAGGGCCAATCAGCACTGTCCAGACAGAGGTCAGGGGTCCTGCATCCTCCTAGAGCAAAATGAAAACTCCTCCTACAAGTTTTAATCAGTGCTCTGCTGGACACTGATAGAAGTCACAAGACTGGTATATACTGCTGATAAAGAAAAGGTATTTAGCAGTTCATCTTTACTAAAATAATTGCATTTCCATGTTCTGTGTACTGTGGGTGTCCATGCACACAGAAAAATAATTTGTGTGTTCAAGAAAGAAGTGTTTTGGCAGAAAAATGATAAAACGTGCCTAAATGTGCATACACGCGCCAAAGCACTAGGTGCATTTAGGGCTTTAACATTCTTTCATTAAAATGCCCAGAATAAATTAATATTCTGGCAAATGAAATGGAAATGAAACTCCCAAATGCTTGAGATGTCTAAACATGTTTGCAAAAATGCGATTTAAGTGTGTTTTTGAAGCTGCCTTTCAGTGTTGATTACATCGCCAAAAATATTTTCGTTGAGTAAATCAGCACTATTTTAGTCAACTAAAGATGACTAAAATACAACTAAAACTAAAAAGGCATTTTAGTCAAAAGATTATGGTGAAAATTAAATCGAAATTTGACTTAAAAATGAACACTGCACTACCACATAAGAATGAGTAGGGGGCATCTACAAAGCTGATGAAAGAAAAAAATAAAAGTATTTTTTTTTCTTCTTAACCTCCTCGGCGGTATGATTCTTTCCGATTTTTTTGTGCTGAAAGCGGTACCATTTTTTTTGCATGGAAATATGTAGTTTTTTATTGTAGGCTGTAATTTTTAGGAAAACCTCACTGAAATCTGTACGAACAAGAGTCTAGTAAACATCCCGAGTATGATAAAACTTGAAACATGAAATCATAAATTATAATTTAATAAATAATCATAAAAAATAAAAATATAATAATAATAAATTTAATTCAATAATATAATCAAACCAAAAACACTGAAATTTGAAATACAGAGGCAAATTCGCACATCGCTGAGCAAAGTCGCAAAATCAGTTTTCAGTGTCTGATGACGAATTTCCCCACGAATCATTATCACTCAATTCTGCAAGTGGTTCTGATTTACTATCACTGTTCTAAAACCGCTTTTGATGTAAAGGGACGCTTTTTGGACGCCATGGACTTTTCTAAGTTTCCAGGCAGAAAGAACGGTCAAAATGCAGACAGGGCACAGGACAAAGCAGTAGGGACAAAATATATGTGAAATGCATTGAAACAGCAATGACAGCAAAAATGAAATTTTTTTAAAATGTCAAATTTCCCGGCGGTTCCGGCGCCCGTACGTCCCGACGTCACAGGGACCGGAACACGGAAGCCGGATGCCGGCATCGGCCGGAGGAGATGGCCGGGGACGCTGCAGGGGACACATCGTGGGAGCCAAGGACAAGGTAAGTGCTGCAGGGACCCCCTGAGCAATGCCGCATGGTAAGCCTGAGTGTAGCTCGGGGTTACCGCTCTTGGTACTCAAATTTTACCCTGAGCTACACTTGGGAAAACCGCTAAGGAGGTTAATGTTGGTCAAATATTCAGGTCATATGTGAAATGGTATTACAGCTAATAGAGTTTACAGTTTTTGAAGTTTTTGTTTATTATGTAAAGTTGCACTTTACTTTGTCAAAAAGCAATATTTTTGTTTTTTGATGAAATTTGGTTTTATTTATAAAGACGTTATATATCACAACAGCTCAATCTGTGTCTGTAGTGCATGTCCAAACCTTAACCACTTGTCCTCCAGAGGATTTACCCCCCTTAATGACCAGGACTCTTTTTGCTACTCGGCACTGCGCTAATTCAACTGATAATTGTGCTGTCATGCAATGCTGCACCCAAACGAAATTTACGTCCTTTTTTTCACACACATAGAGCTTTCTTTTGGTGGTATTTTATTACATGTGCGCTTTGTTTTTCTTAAAAATGTTCGGTATTTTTTTGTTTATAGCGTGAAAAATAAAATATTTTTTACTTTCGGCTATAAAAAATATATAGTAAACTCAAAGTTAGTTATACATTTAGGCCAAAATGCATTCTGCTACATGTTTTTGGTCAAAAAATCCCAATAAGTGTATATTGATTACTTTGTGTGAAAGTTATAGCGTCTACAAACTATGGTATAGATAATGGAATTTACACAGCTTCTACTTTGACTGTCCAGAACATTTCATTTACGCCATTTTTTTGCTATACCGTGCTGCACTAGTTTAACTGACAATTGCGCGGTCATGCAATACGGTACACAAATTAATTTATGTTGTTTTTTTCACACAAATAGAACTTTATTTTGGTGGTATTTGATTACGTGCGCTCTTTATTTTTGGTGCTATAAACAAAAAAAGTTTTGACAAAATTTTTTTTTTCTGATCAAAATGTTATTTTCTCATTTCTGTCATAAAAAATATCCAAAAAAACTAAAATGTTGTCATAAATTTAGGACAAAATGTATTCTGCTACATGATTTTGGTTAAAAAAATCCCACTAAGTGTATATTTATTGCTTTGTGTGAAAGTTATAGCGTCTACAAACTATGGTATAGATCAGGGGTCTGCAACCTTTAAGACATAAAGAGCCACTTGGACCCGTTTCCGAGAGGGAAAAAAAGACTGGGAGCCGCAAAACCATTGCAACATTTAAAACAAATCCGACACTGCATATATTGCAAAAAGCGCTCTGGTCATGAAGGGGGTTTAAGGGCCCAGTAAGCAAAGGGTTAATCAGGGCCACAGTGTATCGTCATAATCACAATCATAGCCTTAGGTCAGTGGCGGGCAACCTTTTTTTTCAACTGAGCCAAATCTCGCCAAAACCACGATTGAAATTTATTTTGAGAGCCACATTTTTAAAACTGAAAATACATCCCCCATATAGTAATTCATCCCCCATAGTAATTCATCCCCCATATAGTAATTCATCCCCCATATAGTAATTCATCCCCCACATAGTAATTCATCCCCCATAGTAATTCATCCCCCACATAGTAATTCATCCCCCACATAGTAATTCATCCCCCATATAGTAATTCATCCCCCATACAGTAATTAATCCCCTATATAGTAATTCATCCCCATATAGTAATTCATCCCCAATAGTAATTCATCCGCCCTATAGTAATTCATTCCCCATATAGTAATTCATCCCCCCTATAGTAATTCATTCCCCATATTGTGTCAATTCACTTACCTTTGCTCCGCGCGTTCCTCTCGCCGTGTTCCCGCGCCGTTCCGGTCTTCAGGGCAGACTGTGAGAGGAGAGGAGTTCGTCACGCTGCCCCGCCTACATCCTGACAGCCAATGTTTGCCACGCTCCGCGGGCCGGATTTAAAGGTTCCCCGGGCCGTAGTTTGCCCATTGCTGGGCTAGCTGCAGAGTCCTGACTTTTGGGGCGGCCGCCCGAGAGGAGGGAGGGGAGCGGGCGCCCGGCACACAGAAGAGCCGCAGCAAAGGTGAAAAAGAGCCGCATGTGGCTCTGGAGCCGCGGGTTGCCGACACCCGGTATAGATAATGGAATTTACACAGCTTTTACTTTCTGACCGCCCATCACATTTCTTGAGGCGCTAAAATACCAGGATAGTACAATCACCCCCAAATGACCACTTTTCGGAAAGTAGACACCCTGAGCTATCTGCTGAGAGGCATATTGAGTCCATGGAAGATTTATTTTTTCCACAAGTTTCTGGAAAACGACAAAAACATTTTTTTTTCTTTTTACACAAAGTTGTCATTTAAATTATATATTTCTCGCACAAGCCATGGGTATATGTGAAATTACACCTCAAAATACATTCTGCTACTTCTGCCGAGTATGGCGATACCACATGTGTGAGACTTTTTGGGAGCCTAGCCACATACAGAAGCCTGAAATCCAGTGACCATTTGAAAGCCTGAAGGTGCGTAACATCCACATCTCACTTCCTCACTACCTATCACAGTTTTGGAGGTCCTGAAATGCCAGGATAGCACTAACTCCCCCCCCAAATGACCCTTTTTGGAAAGTAGACACCCCAAGGAATTTAAAAAGAGGCATGGTGGGTATTTTGCAGATCTAATTTTTTCTTACAAGGTTTTGAAATATAAAAAGAAAAATACGTTTTTTTTTTTGTTTCATTTTCCAAAAACTTGTGGCAACAAACAAGATCTGCAAAATACTCACCATGCTTCTTCTCAAACTCCTTGGGGTGTATTCTTTCATAAAAAGGGGTCATTTGGGGGGGGGGGTTGGTGCTATCCTGGCATTTCAGGGCCTCCAAAATTGTGATAGGTAGTCAGGAAGTGTAATGAGGAAATAAAGCCCTTTAAAAGCCTGAAGGTGCTTATTGGATTTTGGGGTCCTGTACTTGGCTAGACTGCCAAAACATCTCTCACATTTGGTACCCCCATACTCAGGAGAAGTAGCAGAGCATGTGTGAGCAATAAATCATTTAAGTGACAATTTTAATAAAAATATATATTTTTTTTGTCATTTTCCAAAAACTTGTAAAAAAAATAGTTCTTCTGTTGATTCAACATGCCTCTCAGCAAATAGTTTGGGGTGTCTACTAGAGATGAGCGAATCGAACTTGGCGAAGTGGAATTCGTTTCGAATATTAGGAAAAATTCGATTTGCGCCGAATCCGAAAATTAGCAGATTTCGCATGCGCGAATCGAAATTTTTCCAAAAATGGCGGCGACATGTGTGGCGACGGAGCGGGGATCTCTGGGAAGGCGCGCAGACAAGGCGCGCTGACCCATAATGCATTCATTCATGACATGTGATCGCATTAGCCAATCAGCAGCCAGCCAGCCAGCACTGTGTAATGGTGGAGCTATAAATTGCGGCCATCTTACAATTCTCCATTTACCTCCGGTCATTCAAGAGAGACAGACCTCTCTGTATTAGGGACAGAGTTAGGGCCACAGATACTTTAGGGACACAGAATCGTTACTTAGGGACACAGAATTGTTACTCAGGGACACAGAATTGTTACTCAGGGACACAGAACTGTTACTCAGGGACACAGAACTGTTACTCAGGGACAGACACAGAATTGTTACTGAGGGACACAGAATTGTTACTGAGGGACACAGAATTGTTACTGAGGGACACAGAAATGTTACTCAGGGACAGACACAGAATTGTTACTGAGGGACACAGAACTGTTACTGAGGGACACAGAACTGTTACTGAGGGACACAGAACTGTTACTCAGGGACACAGAACTGTTACTCAGGGACACAGAACTGTTACTCAGGGACACAGAATTGTTACTCAGGGACAGACACAGAATTGTTACTGAGGGACACAGAATTGTTACTGAGGGACACAGAATTGTTACTGAGGGACACAGAACTGTTACTCAGGGACACAGAACTGTTACTCAGGGACACAGAACTGTTACTCAGGGACACAGAACTGTTACTCAGGGACAGACACAGAATTGTTACTGAGGGACACAGAATTGTTACTGAGGGACACAGAATTGTTACTCAGGGACAGACACAGAATTGTTACTGAGGGACACAGAACTGTTACTCAGGGACACAGAACTGTTACTCAGGGACACAGAACTGTTACTCAGGGACACAGAATTGTTACTGAGGGACACAGAATTGTTACTGAGGGACACAGAATTGTTACTGAGGGACACAGAATTGTTACTGAGGGACACAGAATTGTTACTGAGGGACACAGAATTGTTACTCAGGGACACAGAATTGTTACTCAGGGACACAGAATTGTTACTCAGGGACACAGAATTGTTACTCAGGGACACAGAACTGTTACTCAGGGACACAGAATTGTTACTCAGGGACACAGAACTGTTACTCAGGGACACAGAATTGTAACTCAGGGACAGACACAGAATTGTTACTGAGGGACACAGAATTGTTACTGAGGGACACAGAATTGTTACTGAGGGACACAGAATTGTTACTCAGGGACACAGAACTGTTACTCAGGGACACAGAACTGTTACTCAGGGACACAGAACTGTTACTCAGGGACACAGAACTGTTACTCAGGGACACAGAATTGTTACTCAGGGACAGACACAGAATTGTTACTGAGGGACACAGAATTGTTACTGAGGGACACAGAATTGTTACTGAGGGACACAGAATTGTTACTCAGGGACACAGAACTGTTACTCAGGGACACAGAACTGTTACTCAGGGACACAGAATTGTTACTCAGGGACAGACACAGAATTGTTACTGAGGGACACAGAATTGTTACTGAGGGACAGACACAGAATTGTTACTGAGGGACACAGAATTGTTACTAAGGGACACAGAATTGTTACTGAGGGACACAGAATTGTTACTGAGGGACACAGAATTGTTACTCAGGGACACAGAATTGTTACTCAGGGACACAGAATTGTTACTCAGGGACACAGAATTGTTACTCAGGGACACAGAATTGTTACTCAAGGACACAGAATTGTTACTCAGGGACACAGAACTGTTACTCAGGGACAGACACAGAATTGTTACTGAGGGACACAGAATTGTTACTGAGGGACACAGAATTGTTACTCAGGGACACAGAATTGTTACTCAGGGACACAGAATTGTTACTCAGGGACACAGAACTGTTACTCAGGGACACAGAATTGTTACTCAGGGACACAGAATCGTTGAATTAAAGAGTATGTCAGACAACACGCAGAGGAGTGGCAGAGGAGGCAATGTTTCAGGAGCGAGCAGACGTGGCAGCAGAGGAAGGGGTTGAGGCAGCACTAGTCGCAGCCAGAGGCCAGTGCTCCCGGTGTCATCCAGCGGTCGTGTCTCCACCGACAACCCTGCCGTCATCGATTGGTTGGCTCGGTCGTCTTCCTCTTCCCAGGTCACCTCTGACACCTACAGCCAACGGTCGGTGGGTACGTCAGACACAACCGTTAGTTGGCATGGCCCGGGAGCAAGCCCACTGAAATCACGTGTCCTCTACCTGCCCCTGTCCTTTGGTGTTCCCTCACCAAGCGAAGTATCGCATGCTGTGGGCTCAGCCCCACTGTACAGTGAGGAAGAGCTAACAGAGGGCGGTCAGGAACGGGGGGAGACATCCGCCTCTTCAGCAGCCAGGCGAAGAAGTACTGGCGAGGAGAGTGGCTCGGTAGCCGGTCTAGAGACAGGTCTGTCTCCTGACCCACACGCAGCCGAGGGGGCTAGTAGTGAGGCGGAGACCCTAATTGATGATGATGAGGCTGATCGCACTTGGCAGCCTCGTCGTCATCAGGCTATTGCTTCCGCATCATCAGGAGAAGAGGGTGCCAGCTTGGCAGCGAGCAAAACCGTCGGTGGGTTGCCCAGGAGGCAGCAGGGTCGCAGCAGTGTCAGTGGAGGCAAACGGCCACGGAGTAGAGCACCAGCTCCACTGCTGGTGGGTTCCATTTTGTCATAGGTTGCTGGCAGATTACGGGCCTCCCATTGCTGCTGCCAGGCCCGTAATCTGTCATGGGCCCCTGTACCGCCTCCTCATGCTGCTGCCAGGTCCAGAGTGTGTCATGGGTCCCTGTACGGCCTCCCATTGCTGCTGTCTCCATCGCCACACTCTGCCATGTGCCACTTTCAGGTCTCCTCACACTGCTGGTGGGTTCCATTTTGTCATAGGGTGCTGGCAGATTACGGGCCTCCCATTGCTGCTGCCAGGCCCGTAATCTGCCATGGGCCCCTGTACCACCTCCTCATGCTGCTGCCAGGTCCAGAGTGTCTCATGGGTCCCTGTACGGCCTCCCATTGCTGCTGTCTCCATCGCCACACTCTGCCATGTGCCACTTTCAGGTCTCCTCACACTGATGGTGGGTTCCATTTTGTCATAGGGTGCTGTATGGCCTCCCATTGCTGCTGCCTCCACCGCCACACTGTGGCTCCACACTCTGGTTTTGGCCCCGTGACTGCCCAAATGAGTGAAGTGTGCGGTGATTCTAAGATCGACGGCACTCATCTGCATGTCATACTGACTGACAGTATTATTTCTCTTCCCCAGCAGACTCCAAGGGCATTTAAATTAAAGGTACAGTGTTCTGCACTAATATAAAGGCTCTCTGAAGCCTAGAAACACCCTTTTTATAAGTTAAATTCGCAGCGAATATATTCGCCTCGAATTGAATTTATTCCTCGAATTCGCCGAATCAGCCGAATCGAATTTTTGAATACTTCGCTCATCTCTAGTGTCTATTTTCCAAAAAGAGGTAGTTTTGGGGGGTGAGGACATTTTATGCCCAGCATTAGAAGTTTATGCCACACATCACTCACTCTTCTAACCGCCTGAAGATCAAGCCTTTTCTGACACTTTTTGTTCACATGAAAAAAAAATCAGTATTATTTGCTAGGAAATTAATTTAAACCCCCAAACATTATATATATTTTTAACCACCTCCCGTCTGGCCATTGTATATAAACGGCCGGACGGTGGCAGTGCAGGGTCGGGTGGCCATTTATAAACGGCCTCACCGCCCCTCCTTGTGCTCCCCCTGGGAGCGCGCAGCACCGCGATCCGCTGCCCACTGTGTCCTCCGGACACAGTGGAACACCGATCGTCGTACGGAACCTCTCTGCGAGGTCCCAATCATGTGATCACTGATTGGCCAATCAGTGATCACATGCAGAGTAGTAAGCAAGATGTCACTTCTGACATCATTCACAGATTTCACACGTAGTAATCAATGATCACAGAGGTCACATGGTACAAGGCTATTCACAACAGCCTTGTACCAAGTGACAAGCTGTGACCAATCACAGCTCACACAGTAGTTCTCAATGGCTGCAAGAATGCAGCCAGAGAGAAGGAGAAATGATTGCTTTTACAGCCTTTATGGGTGTAAAAGCAATCAGTGTAAAAAAAAAAAAAATCATCACCCCCACATGTAGTACAGTGTCACTATGGTGACACTGTACTGCTAGGGTGACAGTATGTAAAAAAGTATAAAAAAAATAAAATAAAAATGTAAACAAAATTTGTAAAAATTATAATTTTTGGCTATAAACTAATTTGGGGTTTTTTTTTAACTAAAAAGATAACAGAATACATGTTGACTAAGATTTATTGATTTATGATGAAATATTATTTATTTGCAAAATTTTAGAAGAAAAACCCTTTTTTTCAAAAATTTTTGGACTTTTTCATTTACATAGCAAAAAAAAAAATCCCAGTGGTGAATGAATACCACCAAAATAAAGCTTTATCTGTGTCAAAAAATGCACATGGGTACAGTGTTGCATGACCGCGCAATAATCATTCAAAGTGTGATAGCGCTGAAAGCTGGAAATTGGCCTGGAAAGGAAGGGGGTAAAAGTGTCCAGACTTGAAGTGGTTAAAGCAAACACCCTAGTGAATAAAATGGTAGGTGCTGCAATTTTTTATGTCACAAGGTATTTTGATTTTTTAAAATTATTTTTACACTGTCCCTTTCATTTTTTTTTTGATCACTTTTAATGCTATCACAGGGAATTCAAACATCCACTATATTCTACCTTATGTGATATTGTGAATTCCTAAGTGTACCACCGATACTCAAATAAATACATCTATCAATTATACTTAAATATATGATTTGTGTAAATATATAAAATAAATTAATTTTTAAATGTGAAAAAAACAAAGAAAAACTATAAATAAAAATAAAAAATATATAAATAAAAATAAAAAATATTAAATATATTTGAAGTGGGAATGACAGTTCTCTTCTGTGTGAATGAGATGGTGTTATTATTCAGTCTTGGATAGTGTGATGAGTCTGTGTCCACTGCGTGAACCTCTCTCTCCTCTCCTCTCTCCTCAGCACAGCCTTCTCAGTAAAACTTTCTCTGCTGGCTGCTTGGCTTAATCCTCCATATATGGAACATACAGAGAAGGGAAAAGAAACATAGTGTCTTATCCGGGATATCAATTGTTTATTGTACTTTGATTTCCCACTCACATTTTCAAAGATAAAGTATCGCTTTACATGAAGTGTATCCAGATCGTACTCTGGTCAGCCTTACAGGTGTGTCTGCCTTCAATGAGTATACTCGCCGTTCCTGTGGATGCGTGATGACGTCACCGCCCCTCCCCTACGCGTTACGCTACAGGGACTCGTAGCTTCCTCTGGGGGATGTAGTTTTGCATGCCATCATGCACAGAGACTATTTATATCCTATCGGCGCCTATTTTGCTATGATTTAGTAGCTGCTCTTCATTACTCCTCCATTTTTTTGGAGTTTAAACTATATCTCGATCTCATACATTATGTACTTAATTACCACTTTTCTGTGCAGATTCGAAGTGCGCATCAGCATCCTACGGCTATTATCTCAATGTTAGCATCCACACCTTTCACAATTTGGATTTCAATTTTATACTTTATCATCAACATTAGGGTTACCATAATATAATCAACATATCAATATTAATCCCAATTTTCATACTATATCTATATGTTATACATTTTAATTCATTTTTAAAAATAAACATGTGTTATTAATTTACATCCATTATTAGATAAACCATTCTTCATTAAACATACCCTGAATATAATTTAATATAATACTAAACTTTATAAAAAACAATTAATTAAAATCATAAATGGAATTTTAGAATTTTATTACAATTAAAGATAAAAATAAAAATAAAAAAAAAGCAAGCTCTCCTGGGACACGAAGGAAGCTCTCTGGCCTGCCCTGATGCTTGAATTCGTTGTATGAGGGGAGTTATTGGAGTGTTACTTACTGCCTGGAGGAGGATCAAGGTCGGTGGAGGCAGTGGAGGAGATTAATATCTGGCAGAGATATATATATATAAAAAGCTCTGTGACCCGCAAGGGTCGAATGTGGAAGGTGAGGGGGCATTTCTGCTATTGAGGGGAGTCACGTCAAGATTTTCACGAAGAGCACTATTGTAGCATGGAGTGACATTATTTGAACACTTTTCTATAATTTTGCACAGTGTGGCATCACTATTTAATTTATTGTAATTAATATTTCATGTAAATTGGTATTATTAATTGTATTTTAGTATCACTTTTGCACAGTCTAAGAGATATTAGTTGTTTATCACTATATCACCAGGGATATATTATGTATATATGAAGATATTGCACTAGTTTTTCATTCATTATTATTTATATTATTATTATTTGTATATCTGCATAGCTTAAGAGTTATCATTTGGGTATCATTATACCACTAGGGATGTGATATTTATATATGGGGATATTGCACTAGTTTTTGATTATTTAAGTTGAGCGCTTCACCACTTATATTATTTTTGTTTTACATATCTTGCGGTATAGAGAATTAGGTGATAGCAGCTAACTCACTAGGTTCTGTGGAGCGCAGGGGGATTTCTGTATATTTATTTCTGATGAAATGCTCGTAGCTTCCGATTTCTTAGACTATAGAGATGATTGGCACCATTCTGGTCTCCAATCAGCTCTATGGTCAGCTGGCAGAAACACCGTGTCACGTTCTGGGTCAGGTTCAGAGACCAATAGCTATAGCAGTGTTAAGGCTTACCTGAAACCAGCAGGATAGGTACACAGGCAGGTCACCCTGGGAAAGGACGCAGGCTCACCTGAGGTGCGGGGTCTAAGCACCAACCGGTTTTCACCAGAGCTACTAATGGTGGAGATGGATTTGGCTGCGTGTTGATAACAGGTCGCAGATCTCAGGATCACCCCTCCAGGAAATGAGCAAGCCGGAAACCAGTAGCAGATCGAACAAGTAAAGGATCAAGCAGAAGCGGAGTCAGTCAACAAGCCAAGGGTCGGTCACAAATGGTAGTAGATGAGGATGAGGCAAAATCATAGTCCAGGAACAAGCCAAAGGTCGGTAACGAAGGTATAGACGGCAGCAGGAGAGACAAGCGGGATATTGGCTGGTGAAGGCACAATAATCTGGCAAAGAGGAAATGCAGAGGCATGGTTTTTATCAGGAAGTTCATGGGAGGAGCAAGGGGTTCAAGGTTCAAGACAAACAGGGCCAAGGCAGGATCATTCAAAGAATTGTCAAGAGAGCTGTCCAGTAACTCAGGTGGCTCAGCAAGAAGAAACATTGCCTCTCACCGTAGAAGGCCCAGGTTCAAACCCAGGCTCTGACACACTGGCTGCATTTTCAGGTTCCCCTGATGTCACAGGACTGCCAGAGAAGGCCATGGAAGGCAGCAGGGGAGGGGGGGGCATCATCTTCCGCTGCTTGTAAAAGCAATCCTGCAGCTAATTAACCGCTAGGATTGCTTTTACATGAAAGCCGATTGCTGGCTGAAAAAATCAATACCAGGATGAGGCCTGCAGTTGCAGGCCTCATCCTGGTATAACCGTTCAAAGTCCAGTGATGTACCAGTATTTCGCTGCTCCTTGTTGGGTATATATACTATGTTCTTTTTTTGTTGTTGTTGTATGCAGCCCGTGGGCTGAATGAAAAAAAGAGAAGAAATCTCTGCCAGAAAAAGTGTGTGGTATGCTCACCATTAGAATATACCGCCCTGCATCCACCCACTTCTAATGGTGGGCACACATTAGGTGACACGGTGACACATGCGCCAGTTCCAAGATTGTACAAATGTCTAATAGTGGAACGCTTGAATAAAAATTGTCCACGTATAAGTGGTACCCCATATGGAATAAGGATGACACCAAGTCCCAAACTATCTTGCCACTACTCCCCATGTAGTCTGGGCATCCGAGGGGGGGCTCCACGTGACCATCTTTTCCCTTGTAAATCCGAAACTTATATGTATAGCCTGTTGCCCTCTCACAGGTTTTATACATCTTGACCCCATATCTGGCACGCTTGCTGGGGAGAAATAGTTTGAATGCAAGGTGGCCAGAAAAATTAATGAGGAACTCATCAACACAGATTTTTTTGATGGGGAGTATGGACAACTGCAAATTTTTGGTTAAGGTGACTTATGAGGGGCTGCATTTTGCAGAGCCAGTCAAATTCAGGGTCACTCTGAGGACAAAAGAGTCTGCTGTCGTTGAAATGCACAAAACACATTATATTCTCATATCTATGCCTTACCATGGCAGCAGAGAACACAGGCATATGATTAATTGGGTCTGTGGACCAATGCAACCGCAATTAATTTTTTTTAGTAATGCCCATATTGACGGTTAGGCCCCTAAAAAAAAATGTAAATTCGGAAACTGTTTCCACCTGAATTCCGGGTTGGGCAGTGAAAGGGGCAAGTACGGGTGCTGCAGATTTGTGGGCTGCCAATCGAGATTTGAAAGCACATCCAGAAGGATACTAGGGGCTCTACGGGCCTGTGTGCGAATTCTTGGTGGTTGCGGAATACTTGTGCTTGCCACCGCACCAGTTTGTACTGCTCTTTTGGGACTTGCCATGTTACCAAGTGATACTGCAGTGCTGGTATGTGAAAGACCAGAATGTACTAGGCCGCAGATGCTCGCCAGTTCACTAAAAGGTAGAGCGGCACTAGTACTAGCACTCTGCTACATATGAGAGTCATCAAAATATACCAGCAAGTGCTAACAGAGATCAGGCCTTATCTGCGAACACTGCGGTTTTGTGTGCAATGTATCAAGTGACAGTGACCTACTGACACAGCATTTGCTGGGGGAGAAGGGGGGGATAAGTGTAGGGGCTAAACACAGGTGCTGGTAGGTGCTGGGCTGATACCACTAACGTTGTGTTTTTGGGGACACTATACTAATGTGAACGCTGGTATAGTGCTGATCTGGTCAAAGATACTGTTCCGTTCAGACACTATACTAGCAATAGAGGTCTATTGTATATGAGCGTGTTCCTGACAATCAAGGGGTTAAATGTGATTACTGGTGTACTGACAGGCAATCTGAAGCTATCTGGGAGGGGCGTGAAAACCACAGGAGCGCTAATCACGTGTATATATATATGATTTTGCGCACCTGTGCTGCCCTGTAGAAGAGGTTTGTGTTACGGCGCTGCATTAATTTAACTGACAATTGCATGGTCATGCAACGCTGCACCCAAATGAAATTTAAGTCCTTTTTTCCCCAGAAATTGAGCTTTCTTTCGGTGGTATTTGATCGCCTGTGTGGTTTTTATTTTTTGCGCTATAAATAAAACAAACAATATTTTGGACTTTTTGTCATAAAACATGTCCAGTAAAAAAATTAAAAAATCTAATTTTGTCATAAATTTAGGCCAAAGTGTATTCTGCGATATGTCTTTGCTAAAAAAAAAATCACAATACGTGTAATTAATTGGCTTACGTGAAAGTTATAGTGTCTACAGATGGCGGTATAGATACTGGGATTTTTTTTTTATACTAATAATGGCGGTTTTCAACGACTTATAGTGGGACTGTGGCGGACTTTCTGACACAGGGGGGAACTGACTTGGGGTCACTGACATCCCCAGTGACACCAATACAGTGTTCAGTGCAAAAAAAAAAACAAAAAAAACACTGACACTGTACTAATGACACTGGGGAGGAAGTGGTTAACATTAGAAGGCAATCAAAGGATTAACTGTGTGAGGGGATCGTTTCACTAGGGGGCGGGGGGTGCTTCACTGTAAGCACACTGATCAGAAGGCTGAGCTCAGCAATCCAGATCAGTGTGCTCAAACTGACAGGGAGGAGAGCTGTTTTCAGGCTCCCTGTACTCTTCTAAGCACACTTTGGAAGCCCAGCCCCTGCTGATACCACCTTAGACCTTTGGCCAGAAGAATCCTCTGGCTGTTACCATAAAGTAGACTCACATACAAGTTAAAGTGAACTGACACTCTGAATTCTGAATTGCAGAACATCTAAAATTGATTTAAGTGTGCTGTGTTGCAACCCTTAATCTTAGGATTCCACCCCGGTTGTGCTAAAGAACACCATCCAAATTCAGCATCTCTTAAATGAGCAGCTTCCCTTTCTTCACCTGCTTTTGGAGAACTCCTACCTTTACATCGAGAGAAATTAAAATTCGTATGTGCACCAACTAGGGCCACATCAAGCATTTAGAAGATTGGACACTGCAGTTTAAAGGGACTTTGATCCATCCAGTTACAGAGCTAATTTTTTCACATAATTAAACCCAGCCACCGGTACCCGAATTTGGATGGTGTTCTTTAGCACACCTGGGTGGAATCCTAAGATTAAGGGTTGCAACACAGGACACTCAAATTTTAGATGTCCTGCAATTCAGAATTCAAACAGTAGCCCCAGCCCTGAGATGATTCTTCCCACATGAGCAGAATGGAGCAACTAAATTGACAGGCTAACCCACGATGGGCTCTCAGGTACCGGTGGCTAGGTTTAATTCTGAGAAAAAATTAGCTCTGTAACTGGAGTCCCTTTAAACTGCAGTGTCCAATCTTCTGCGTGCTTGCTGGGGCCCTAGCTGGTGCACATAAGAATTTAAATTTCTTTCGATGTAAAGGTAGGAGTTCTCCAAAAGAAAATGAATACAAAGAAAGGGAAGCTGCTCCTTTAAGAGATGCTGAATTTGGATGGTGTCCTTTAGCACACCTGGGGTGGAATCCTAAGATTAGGCTGAGATTGAGAAAGGGCCACAAACTATAGTGATAGGGAAATTCCTTAGTGAATAGTAGAAAATGAAACTAAAGCACTAATGTAGCTTTACCCACAGGGTGCAGATTTTGCAGCAGGGCTTGAGTGTGATTTAATATGTTGAGAGTGTGTAATGATCAGTAGGCAGCAGCAAGCAAGGCTGTAACACGTGCAACTGGTGAAGTAAAGGATGCTAGACTGAGCAAAGAGTTACTGAGATTAGCAACATTCTCTGTAACTTAAGGTATGGTGCTCTCTCACCCGTTCCATGGCTGCAGTCAGACAGCGGTTAGTCTCTCTGCAGATGGGGGCTGTAAGGGATTTCCGGCAAGATGAATTGCGATTAGAAATACGCATGCGCGATCGTGCACGTGCACGGCGAAGATTGGCACCAGACGGCCTATTTAAAGAGTGTCTCTGCCCATGTTAGATGCTGACTAGTCTTCAGCTCCCCCGTGTCCTGCTTGTTCCTGTATGATTCCTTTGTTGCTGACCCGGCTTGTTCCTCACCTGACTCTGATTGCTCTCCTGATTGATACTGGTTCCTGACTTCGGCTCTGCTCCTGATCTTGGCTTCCCTTCTGATTCTGTACCGTGCTGCCCGACTGTTAATGACCCTGGCTATTCCCATGACACTGCTCCTGTCTCTTACCCTCACTACCTGCCTTGCTCTGGTGCATGCCTGGCAATCTACAAGACCTGCTCTGCTTGTTACTACTGTGCCTGAATCAGAAGATCATCGGTCTTCTAGAGTCATCATCTGCAAGAGCTGCAAACAACAACTACTGGCGCTCTTGTTCTTCTGGGTCCTAGACTTCCTCTGTTCCAACTCCAGTGGGGTCAGGGCTAGTGACACAAGTGAGGCCAACCTCGTAATTTCAGTCTCCCATCAGGTACGTGACAGGGGCCCTGTGTTCCCCGGATTCCTCTGACACAGATCACTCCAAGTGACAGCACTCCAGTCTACATTTTTGGAGCATCCCACTCAATTCCATCAACCCTTTCCCAGTTACTCCAAAAAAAACCACCCCTAGACTTATTATTGTGCCAAAGAGTGACTGTGATTGTGTGGCTGGCTACGGGGCCAGGAAACACTGACAGACGAATCTAGACTGAACTCCTGTGTGAAAGGGGCTTAAAGGATACCTATGGTCACAACATACCTTTGTATTCACATTCACTCAGCATTTAATAAAAATACAACAAATATTTAGCTTTGACAAATAAGCTTACATGAAAAATCTCCTTTCATGTTGTGATTTCTGCCTGTCTGCTGGTCATCTCTTTCCTTGACTTCCTGAATTCTCTGCAACCTTTGCAGCTTCTCTCTTGTCTAAGGACTTCATATCCCATGGTACCTTGCGTCCTGCAAACAAGGATTCCCGTACTGACACTGCCTCCTGAAACTCCTCCTCTCAGCACCTCTGTAGTTCAAAAGG
The DNA here is from genome assembly GCF_062004578.1 of Staurois parvus. Lineage (NCBI taxonomy): Eukaryota > Metazoa > Chordata > Amphibia > Anura > Ranidae > Staurois > Staurois parvus. The sequence goes on from NW_028317864.1 coordinate 2,778,331, forward strand.
CAGGCTCTGTGAAATATGTGACATACAGCAGAGTAATTATACACTATATTGCCAAGCTATAGTGTTGGGACGCCTGCCTTTACACGCACATGAACTTTAATGGCATCCCAGTCTTAGTCCTTAGGGTTCAATATTGAGTTGGCCCACCCTTTGCAGCTAAAACAGCTTCAACTCTTCTGGGAAGGCTGTCCGCAAGGTTTAGGAGTGTGTCTATGGGAATGTTTGACCATTCTTCCAGAAGAGCATTTGTGAGGTCAGGCACTGATGTCGGACAAGAAGGCCTGGCTCGCAGTCTTCGCTCTAATCCATCCCAAAGGTGTTCTATCAGGTGGAGGTCAGGACTCTGTGTCGGCCAGTCAAGTTCCTCCACCCCAGACTCGCTCCTCCATGTCTTTATGGACCTTGCTTTGTGCACTGGTGCGAAGTCATGTTGGAACAGGAAGGGGCCATCCCCAAACTGTTCCCACAAAGTTGGGAGCATGAAATTGTTCAAAATGTCTTGTATGCTGGTGCCTTAAGAGCTCCCTTCACTGGAACTAAATGGCCCAACCCCTGAAAACAACCCCACACTAAAATCCCCCCTCCACCAAACTTTACACTTGGAATAATGCAGTCAGGCAAGTACCGTTCTCCTGGCAACCGCCAAACCCAGACATGTCCACTGAACTGCCAGAGATCACGTCTCCACTGCTTTGCATTGCACTTTGGTGATGTAAGGCTTGAATGCTCGGCCATGGAAACCCATTCCATGAAGCTCTCTATGCACTATTGTTGTGCTAATCTGAAGGCCACATGGAGTTTGGAGGTCTTTAGCTATTGACTCTACAGACGCTCAGTGGCAACTTCTGTGTACTGTGCGTTTCAGCATGCGCTGACCCCACTCTGTCATTTTGTGTGGCATTCCACTTGTTCCCAGTTGCTTCCCCTTTGTTATAATGCCACTAGCAGTTGAATATTGAACAGTGGAATATTTAGTAACAAACACTTTTCACAGACAGATTTATTGCACAGGTGGCAACCTATCATGGTACCACACTTGAATTCACTGAGCTCCTGAGAGCGACCCATTCTTTCACAAATGTTTGTAGAAGCAGGCTGCATGCCTAGGTGTTTGATTTTATACACCTGTGGCCATGGAGGTGATATTTTGACCATAGATGTGTTTTAAAGGTACAGCAACACACCAAAAGTAGTACTTTTGCATCTTTCCCCATTACTACCAGAATATTATGCTAACTGGCAGCACTGTTTGCTGAAAACATGAACCCCTTGTACTGGGAATATGCTTTTTTCATTCTGAATTGGATAGTTCCAACACAATAAGGGAGCAGTGGACATAAAAAAATTGTAAGAAAAATTTAAATTGTAGCAAGTGGTTAGAGATGTGAGGACACCATATACTGTAGCCAGCATTTTCTTTACAAAAAGAGTTGAAGTGAGTTGTAATCTGACTGGCACATTTTCCAGTTCACTACAATGTTCATAATAGAGCTGGAGTCGTGCGGCATAGTGCTAATCTGTAAAACTGGACTCATTATCCCAGGATTGCCGAGCTGGACTCCCCCACCATTAACCTGATTTAGGATTTAGTGTCAGATCTTATGAGATACTGTGCAGCTGATACAGACACCTTATAGGATGAGGGATGAAACAAGGCTGGAGGGTGGGGGGGTCACCACCTGGTATAGTAAGAGTGACACCACCGCTCTCTTCTGTCTGCTCAGTGATATGACTTGTAAAGCAACATCTTCTATAAAAAAATTTTCTTGCATTGTTGGTTGTTTTAAGTCAAATTAGTTTTTTAATTGGTTCTTATTCATTACTTTTAGTAATCTGAATTTCACAGGAAATATAAAGCTTTGCAGAGCCGGGGTGCAGGGAGTTAAGCCCACTGTGTTCAAATTAGACGTCTGCTATACAATCTCCCTTTGCAGGGTGATGAATGTTGTGTTGCAATTAGCCAGCAGTATCAATTGTTTCAGTATTTCATAGGTATTGGCCTGTAGGCAGCTGCAAGTTTCCCTCCATCCTGTAGGTGGCATTGTGCCATTATTGCAGATGGAAAGGAATTGGTTGGGTGAATTGACCACTTGTGGACTCCGTCAGAGTCTCAGAAATGCCAGCTGTCCAATTGGACGCTGCAACCTCTGAAGACCTCAGGCAGCCATCTTGACTGGAAATCTTATATATAGGGTTTCTTACATCATTTGGGTGTGCCTGAAGTGAGTGGTAGGTCAGGGATAGAAACTCTGCTGGTTAAGGAAAGTGATTAGTGCAGGGAGACGTTCCTGACAAATAGGGTCAGAACAGGGAGCAGACCTGTATAGGTGTGTACCACTATCCCCTTAAAAGTTATTTTCAGGCTCCCTGTCATCCTGGACCTCTTTCTGAAAGCCCAACCCCTGCTGACACCATTGGATTATTTAGACCAGAGTAAATTACCACCAGAAAGTAGAGTAAACTGATATGAGGTTTCTATTAAATTTGGTTAAACAGTACAAAATGGTATTGGTGCATGTAGTGGCAATTATTACTGTTAGCAGCTTTAAGAAAAGAAACCACGCATTCAGAACAATCTCAATCAGTGTTAGTAGGCCTGCTTTTCAGAAGTTAGCCCAATACCTTCAACTGGAGGTGCTGTCAACCCCATGTGAACAATGAAAACTAGCAAACAGTATAACAAGCTCAATTTGGGCCCTGATGGCAAGGCTTGAATCTGAGATAGAAAGACTTCTTTGACCAGGGTAATCAATGTCCCTTTAAATGTAGTGAGGATTCTTCTGCACGCTCGCTGGGGCCCAGTTGTAATACAAGTAGAAGTGATGTAGGTGACAGTTTCTTAGAAGATCACAAGGAAAAGAAAAAAGAAAGGACAAGTACTCTCCCTTTAAGTGGCACTTGACTTGGGTGCTGTGCCCTTTTATGCACTCAGGAAAGAAAGGCATCTTTAGGCACATAAAGTGTCAAACTGGCAGTAGAGCTTGTTGGCAAACTCCACACTTGTTGGCCACACCACTCTTGGCCGCAGTAACCAATGGCAATGGTAGTAGATGTTCCTTTGTGGTGGTAAGCCATTGGTCAAGGGAGCACTGATGTAATGTGGCCTGCAGGAGGTGTACACTGCGTTCAGCTCTAATAATTGGACTGTTCTGCAACTGTGTTCAATGGTAGCGGCTATGGGAACTAGGCCGCAACACGTGTTAACTGGATGCACTGTCTGTAACTGAGTGCAGGTAAAGTAGCAAATCTAGGGAGAATGTTCACTTGTTTGGCAGGTGTATGGGACTCTCTCATCCAGTTGGTAGTTTCCAACAGGTCCGGGCTGCCTCTCTCTACGTGGATGGGGACCCCCACAGGTTCTCCGTTCTCACTGGGAGCGTTCTGTCTGATCACCTGCTGGCAGACTGTATCACTGAACAGGGTGGCAAGGCTAGTTGTCAATGATTCCTCCTTACCTCTTTCTTTATCTCTGCGGCCTTGTCTGGTTCTCCGGCAGTCAACACAGTCTCCCTCTGCTTCTAACTGCTCTACAGCTTTCTCCCCTCTTACTTCCTGGTCTCCCGGGCTTCTGTATATATCTACCCCCGTCCACACGCCAGCTCTTCTAGGAAAGGTAGTCCTCTGATACATTGCTCCCCAGCAAAGTCCTCCTGGTTCAGCATACAAGGCCCATGGGGCTGCCCTGCAGAGTGAGAGTGCCACTGAATTTGCAGGACACTGCCATCTGTTGGCAGCAAGGACGCTACTCTCAAAGGAGAACCTGGATTTTGGGCCAATTTTCCCCACACAGCACTCAAAGCCAAGCAAAATTAATTTTCCACACTCTCTTCCATGGCTCAGTAAATGGTCTAGGGGTTTTGGTTTTGTGCTTATATTAGGAACAATGAATTTGAATGGAGAATGGGGGTGCATGGGGATCCCTGAACTGAAAAAACATTGTAGAACTACTGTATGTATAAGCAGCTGAGTGCCTGCTAAGACTCTAGCTGCTCTAATCCAAACTGAGCTGCACAACAGTAGGAGTAAAAGTACAGCGGCAACAAGGAATAAAAGATCCAAACAGTTCTATTAAAGACACAGCACCTGGCTGTATTGCACGGCACCTGGCTGTTCTAGTCCCAAGGTAAGAGAATTAGTGTTTTGCACTGCACTTGAGCTACACTTGGATCCAGACACGAGGTATTGCACTTCAATATCCTCTCCTTCCCTTAGGGTGTAATGGCAGGTCTGTACTCACTCAGTCTCTTGTAACCGCTTCAGTCAAAAGCACATAGGGAGGGGGACGGGAGCGGTGCCGATGCTGACGTACCGGTACATTGTCGCGTATTTCCTAGAGTTTGCACCCATGAGTCAAGTGATTGCTGTGTTGCCCGGACACAGTGGATCACATGACATGATATAGGACCGACAAAAATATGTGATCACTGTGTCTAGTCAGGACACAATGTAATTGTAAACAAAAGCCGCATGGTGCTGCTTCCGGCTACTTCTCCTGACGCAGATCTGTCTGTGAGAGGACGAGCCGCCATTACATCGGCATCAGACTGTGGGAGCTTTGTAGAATATTTACACCACCAGCAGCCACTTCAGTGTCCCTGATCATTGCCCAGCTGTCATTTGTCACAGTGCTGCCATACCAGTTTGCCCCAATCACCACTATACCATATGGTTGCTGATCATTGCCACACTAGTTCATTTACAAATCACCGCCACACCAGTTTAGTTCCTGATCACTGCCACGCCAGCTTGGTTCCTGATCAAAGTCATGCCAGTGGATTCCTGATCACCATTATAACAGTTGCTCCCTGATCACCACCACCATTAGAGTGGCAATGATCAGTAACCAAATGGTATGGTGGTGTTGCTCAACCACTCTCTGTCCAACAATGTCCATTGTAAGCCATACCAGTGGGTCCTGATCACCGCCATACCAGTGGGTCCTGATCACCACCATACCAGTGGATCCTGATCAACACTATTGTCTGTGACGAGAGAGAGCGATTACAGCTAACTGAGTAATTTCCGAGTATGATGGATGAGAGTAGCAGGGAGCTCTCACTGTAAGATTCTGAATATGAACCTGTAGACAGCAGCAGTTCAGCATCTGATTCAGAACAGCGTCCAACAAAAAGAATGAGGCACTCCGAGGAGCAGCAGGCAACCACCAGAAGCTCAATATCTCCCTGTGACATGGCTAGCACTAGCAGCGCAGTTTATCCACCACGTCCACGTCAGCCACCAAGGATGAGAGCCCTTACTGCCAGAGACACTTTTAAACCTGTGTGGCTACCTTCAGATTCTGGAGCACCTATAATTCCCCCATTCATAGCCCAGCTAGGTATTCAGATGGAAACTCAAAATGTTACTCCTCTTGATTTTTTAAATTTGTTTTTCACAATAGCTATTTTGAATTCAGCTCCCTTCATGCCCATCCATTTGAGTGGAAACCCCTGACCATTCAAGAATTTAGGAATAAAAAAAACGAACTGCAGACTTTTTGGTCCACAAATTCCATACAACATATGCTAATCTATTATGCCACTATGCCCAGGACCCACTATAAAATAATTATGCAATTTTTACACTTCAGTGATAATCCCAAGATATCACCCCAAATATGACAAACTTTAGAAAATTAGGCCACTGATCAATTATTTTACACCAAAATTTCTGGAAATACATTGTCATGACAAAAACAAACATCTGTGTTGATGAATTGTTAACTCACTTCACCGGGAGGTTGGGCATAAAACAATACATCCCAAGCAAATGGGTCAGATATGGGGTAAAGATGTACAAATCCTGCAAAAGGGCCACAGGGTCCCTTTTCCACCACCTTTACCTCAACAAAACTGTAGCTTGTGGTACAGTTCGACCTAGTGAAAAGGGCTTCCCACAACAACTAGTTGTCACCAGGCTGAACAAGAGGGAGGCAGCCAGTTTGAGAAATTAGATATTGGCCCTTAAATGGCAAGACAAACAAGATGTGTATGTTTCCTCTATCCATAACAGCAGCTCATTGGAAATTCAAGCACGGCATGGTCCCATCCAAAATTCCCAGTGCATAAATGATTACAAACAATTCATGAGGGGAAGAGGATTTAAATGATCAGATGTTAGAGCCCTACTTAGCCACCAGCAGATCAATCCACTGGGATAAAAAAGTATTTATCTACCTTTTTCACCTGACCCTGTACAATTCCTATGTAGTCTATCAGAAATATACACAAACACTTGTCACCTTCTTATAATATTAGGAAGAGATTGTCATATCCCTTATCTATCAGAAGAGACCATCATCTAAACAAATTTGCTCTGATGCAGTAAGCAGACTGCACGAAAGACATTTTCCTGATATCCTCCCTCCTACCCAAACAGGCCGCAAACCCCAAAGAAGACATTGTCTATGTTTCAAAAATAGAATTAGCCATGACACCCGATACTATTGTCCCCAATGCCCTGACCAGCCTGGCCTGTATAGGAGAGCGCTTCCATCAATATCACACTCCAATTCAATATTGATGAAGGTATGATGATGATATTTCCCTTGTTACTACCTGCCATTTCCCTGTCACATTTCTGCCTGCTGCGTGGACCAATTTGCCTGCCTCTGCCTACCAACTGGACTAACCCTGGTCTCTGCATGCCATCTGAACTGCTTATCCACCAAGTTTCTGCCTTCTTCCTGAACTGACCTTGGACTGTTAATCAATCATGCCTCTGCCTGTCGTCTGAACTGACCACGGCCTGTTAAGCAACCATGTTTTTTGCCTGGCGCCTGGAATGATCATTTGCCATGCCACTGTAGTAGTGGGATTCAAGACAACACAGGGGTTGCCTGGACCAATCCTTTGACCATGTCTCTGCCTGGCACCAGTACTGACCCATCTGCACATCCAACTGGCTACATTCCTGTGAAACAATGGTGCCACCCCTACGCTGCAGACAACTACACTACTGAAACCACAGGTACTCTTTAGTTTATCGTTTATTCAACTTTCTGGGCAGTGAACATAGTGCTATGAGGGAAGCCACGTAACAGTAGGTAGTCAAGAAATTAGATGTGTAATTTATGCCCCTAAAATGCCTGAAGGTGCACAATGGATGTGGGGTGCCTCTATGTGGCTAGGCTGTGAAAGTCTCACACATGTGGTATCACCATACTCAGCAGGAGTTGTATAATGTGTTTTGAGGTGTCATTTTAAGTACGCCTGTGTTGTGTGTTAGAAATATCTTAATTGGCAACTTTGCTTAAAATAATACATTTTCATTTTCTTTCCACATATTTCAAAAACTTGTGGCAAAAAAAATGAAATTTTCATAAGACTCATTATGCCTTTTAGAAAATACCTTGGGGTGTTTGCTTTCCAAAATGTGGTCATTTTGTGGGTGTTTCCCCTGTCCTGGGGTCCATGCCCTTCAAAATGAGATTGATAGTCAAGAAATGAGATGTGTAATTTATTCCCCCCCAGAACGCCTAAAGGTTCTCATTGGATGTGGGGTCCCTCTATGTGGCGTGGTGTAATTTTAAGTATGCCTAAGCTGTGTGATAGAAATATCCTATTCATTGACAACTTTGTGTAATAATGCATTTGCCATTTTAAAGGAATGAAAATGTATAATAAGTCTTCAGAAGACTCCCTATGCTTCTTAGAAGATACCTTAGGGTGTTTGCTTTCGAAATGTGCTAATTTAATGGGTGTTTCCACTGCCCTAGTGCTCCAGGGCCTTCAAACGTGATAGGTAGTAGTAAAAAAAAAAAGATGTAAAATTTATGCCCCTAGAACGCCTTAAGATACTTATTGGATGTAGGGGTCCTCTATGTGGTTAGGCCATAGGTGCTCAACCTGTGGCCCTCCAGCTGTTGCAGACCTAAAAGTCCCATGAGGCATTGCAAGCTGCTGACAGTTACAAGCATGAATCTCAAAGGCAGAGGCATGATGGTACTTGTAGTTCCAAAACAGCTGGGGGGTCACAGGTTGAGCACCCATGGGCTAGGGCTGTAAAAATGTCTCACACATGTGGTATCGCCATACACAGCAAGAGCAGCAGAATGTGTTTTGAGGTGTAATTTTACCTACGCCTATCCTGTGTGTGAGAAATAACTTGTTAAAATGAAAATTTGTGGGAAAAAATAGATTTCATTTACTTTCATATTTTCCCCCCAAAATTGGCAAAACATTACAACTGCAAAAAACTCACCATTCCACTTAATACATACCTTAGACTGTCTAGTTTCCAAAAAGGGGTAATTTGGAGGGCATTAGTACTGTCTTGACATTTTAGGGCTTGAAGAAGTGAGATGCAAGTTGTCAGGATTGATCAATTTTCAAATACTGTATATATACACAACAGTTTGTAGACTCTATAACTTTCACAAAGACTAAATAATATACACTGATATGGATTCTTTTTTTTACAAAACAGGGTAGCATTTTGGTCTAAATTTATAAAGAAAGATTATTTATTTGTAAAATTTTATAACAGAAATTAATAAAATTAGTTTTTTTTAATGTTCTGTATTTTTTAATTTATATAGCAAAAAATAAAAATCCCAGTGGTGATTAAATACCAACAAAAGTAAGCTCTATAAAAAAAAAAAAGATACACATTTAATATGGGCACAGTGTTGCATGAGTATGTAATGGTCACCCCTGTGAGAGCACTGAAAGCTGGAAAAGGGTGAGAGTGCTTGGACTTGAAGTGGTTAAGAAGCTCCCAGGATCCAGAGTGGCTGCTGTCTTGGCCTTTCTGCTGGACAAGCTGCTTCTGGCTTGGCTAGGGCTCTGAAGCCAAGCCTAGCTGAGATCTAAGCTTGGTGAGTTCCTGGAGCTCTCTTCTTTACCTTCTTTCTCTCCTCTCTTCGCTTCTGCCCCAGGGGGCAGAGCCCCCAGCACATGGGTCCATTCTGGACGACTGTACCCTGGACTCTGCTCCTAGAGTGCAAAGCTTCAGAATATTTTTGGGTAGCTTCCTTTCCAGGGATTGGTGGATGCTTCATAAATATTCAGACTGCAGCCTCTGTCCCTCCACCCACTATGTTCCTGGAAGTTTCCAGCGAGTTCCACAAGATGGAGAGATAACAGAACCACAACCTCTGAAGCACTGCACGGCTTCCTAAACACAATTAATCCCTGCTCCTCCGCCTACAGAGGAGCTAGCAAAATTTGCAAACACTCTAGCAAACTGCAAGGGTGCTACACCTCTAACTGCCACTTTTTCTAAACAGCTTGGTTAAGTAGAGCAAGTTGAAAAATAACAGATTTACTAGCTGGATCAACTAGAAAATAAAAGAAAAAAAAATGAAAAAAGAAAACTAATGCAGTTATCACATTTAGGAATTGGTAAGCAGCATTATAATGCATTTTGAGGGTTTAATACCTCTTTAATGCACACATCTTCAAATAGATCTACTTTAGCTGCCAGTTATTGTAATAGTAAATGCCAGCTTTGTAGTAATATTTATATTTGCTGGCACAATGAAAATGAAAAATGGAAGTTATTTAGTACTGAACATAAAAAGGAAGATAAATTACATTAAAAAAACCTCTCCATAATCCTTTTAATATAAAATATTGCTTGTATCCCCCCCTCTTTAAATAGCAAACCCCCAACTCCCTGAGATGGGAGAGGGTAATCTATAAATACCAAACTTTTATTTAAAATATCCCCACATTGCACAGATCTAGTCATACTTCATAACTCTGTGACCACATAGGTAGAAAGCAGACAGATTGTCACTATGTCATATACAGAAGGGACATTTTTGAACACCTACAAATTCAGTTGCAGAAAAAGAAAAACTACAAAGGGCACAAATCACTTTACCACCCGGTGCTGTTAAAGTTGTGCTGCCCATAGCAACCAAACTCCATTGTGTGCCTGCAATAAGACAATGAAAACAAACCTCCGACTGGTTGCTTAGGGCAAGCGTCCTTCTTTTCCTTTATACTGTCGAATATAAACCTTTCAGTATGAATTATGGATTGCTACATGTCCCTGCAGCCTTTAAAAATATATATAACGACGTATGGCAGGTTACCTTTACTTTTGATGAGTCTAGTTTCAAGCAGGATGCCTTGCGGTCTCTTGGCTCTCTGTTTTTTTTTTTTTTGCTTTATTCTATCTTCAAAGAAATATTAACGAGAACCATTTATTCAATACCAAAGCAGAAATAAAAAGTTTTCAAATAGAAGAGAAATTTGTAGAAGCAGGAAATAATAGAATATTTGTACTTGAGTGATAAAAGGAGTTTTAATTTGAGTCATTTGAGGGGCACAGTAATTTTTAGATTGGCAGGTTATACTGCCAACTGTAGGAGAAATACTGGGGGGGGGGGGGGGGAGGTCACCAAAGGACAACCCCTCTCACAACCATCATTCCTCAGTTTTGTAGCAAACTACAGAGAGCATGAAGATAAAAACTAGTACAGAGAGCATGAAAATAAACACCCATGGGTGGTACCTGTGGTAACTCAATGTACTCCAAGGATTTTACATAGATACAAAGAAAAGCATCAGCAGAAAAAAAAACCAAGTGGGTCCATAGAGTTTGGCCCATTTTTTGTTTTTGAGTTATATATGATTTTTGTTGTTTTATATTTTTAGGGGTTTTTAGTTAGCTTTACTGCCTGTGTATAGATCTGTGACTCCCTACCTCTGTTGGACATCTATGTCAAACATCAACTACACTTTTGATAAAATAATCATTTCTAAGATTAGTTTTTTACTTTCCTCCTGCTAGTTTGAGGTAATCTCAATCTGTTCTTGATCTTGGCTGTTTGTACTGTGAGTACAAATGTCCTATTTTAATTCTTGTCCATTGAGTAACAAAGGAATTCTTAAAAGAAGAAGTATATCCAAAGCTATTTTAGCTGTACTTCTCCTGGGGAGTGCAGTTCGTTCTGCACTCCCATGACCCATTTTTAGCTGACAGTGGGCTAAAGCCCATCGTTGGCTAATGTCACTCAGCTGGTCCAGGCTCTGGAAAGATCCTGATTCTAAAGTTGGGATCCATCCAGATGCCTGGACTGTCAGCTGGCTCAGCCTTTCAGTGAGCCACTGAGAACCTGAGCCAGAAACTCTTTCCCCTCCATAACTCCATTGAGCACTGGAGGGGCAGAGCAGATTGCCGGTGACTGAAAGTCACCATCTCTCTCTCTGTGAACACTGAGAGCTAAGCGATCAGCGGTCTTTGAACCAACGGGTGGACAGAATGCAGCATTGTATCTGCCTAGGTGAACTCATACTTCTCTCTTAAACTGTTGGTACGTCAAAAAGCAGTACAGCACAAAAAAGGGCAACATTGTAGCAAAGGCTAACAGACGCAAGAAATACTACAGGAAACTGGGACTTTCTGCAGCTCAAAGAGCCATCTGAAGGACCCAATGCCTGATGCTGACATAAGATGAGACCTGGTAGAAAGCAGAAGACCCTGATAGTAGCTTTCAATACTTAAATTTAATGCTTGACGCAGAAAAGACCAAGGAGCAAACACAGATCTGGTATAGCATGCCTCGATGGAAAATGGTGCAACATGAAGCTAAAGACCATGAATTTGGTTGATGGTCAGCCTGAGTCACCTAGAGATGTTTAGATGAAAAGCCAGGGTACCCTTACAGGGTATATCTAGAATACAAAATTAATCTTTACAAATAAGCACAGACTGAGACAGAGACTCGGCTGAGACAGAGACTCTCACAGCCCAAACCACATCCAGAAAACGGAGGGGATATTCCTTTTGGCAATCTAAAGCCAGATATAGAGAAAAATGCACTGGTTAAGTGTGAACCACCTTAGGCAAGAAGGATGTCCTGGCCCTCAACACCACCTTGTCTCTGTGCAAAACTAGGAAGGGTTCCTTAAAGAAAAAGCCCACCAGTTCAAAACACTCACATCCCAGAAGCTAAGGTTACAAAAAACACCACCTTGTGGGCAAAAGCTAAAGAGGAATGTCTCTAGTTGGTTCGCACAATGGTCTTTGAATTGCAGAGATAACCAGATGCAGTTCCCATGGAGTCATGGAAAAATGAAGAGAAGCAACATGGGAGACTCCCAAAGGACAGGGGGAAAGATAAATGGTCTGTGGAATAAGATAGACCTGGTAGAAACCTACCCTTGAAAGAACCATATGCTGGCCTAGACCCAGTTGCAGGAAAGAGAGGATTTATCCCACGGAGAAACCCCTAGGGTAAAAACCTCAATTCACACCAATTAAGCTATGCCTTTCATGCTCAGTAATAGACCTTTATGAAATGTAACCTTCTTAACTGTTAGGAAACACAGATTCAGAGATGCCTCTGACTCAAAAACCAGGGCTTCAACAGCCATGCTGCTAAAGCCTGCGACGGTACTATGGCTATCAGCCCTTTGAACAGAAGATCTTGTCAGTCCATCAGAATCCACAGAGCATCTGCCAGGAGTTTTACCAGGTCAGCATCAACCTGGGCCAGGCTGGAGGAAGGAGGATTACTGGAACTCCCTCTATCTTGATGCTGGGAAGCAGATGAAGTGGTTTCAGAGGCGAAAGGACATAGACCTTGGTGTACCAATCCCATGGAGTCACCAAAGCCTGCATTGCTTCCACTAGAGAATTCCTGGAGAATTACTTGGAGACAAATCTGTCCAGTTTGCCATTGATCCTAGAAATCTGGAGGTCCACATCCAATGTTCCTCACCTGTGACACAGGTCTTGGAACAGCTCCAGATGTAGAGATCACTCCTCCTGGGTTCAGGGTCTGCTATTTGAGAAGATCTACCTGCCAACTGTCCATGTCTGGCATGTATATGTAAGATCAGGTGAGAATGTGAAGTTCTGCTCATGATAGGATTCAAACTACCTGTCTTGCCTAGATGAGGCTTCTGAATGATCCCCGAGAGTTCATTATTGCCACTGCTGAAATGTTGTCTGTCTCAACCTGGATCAGTGATTTTCCAGCAGGATGGTCTATTGTTCCAGAGACAAGTTACCTGAATATACAGGTGTTGATCAGAAAATGAGACTCCTTCTCTGACTCCCCTGAATGCCAAGGATTCCTCCCTAGGATGCTGGCATCCATTGTGAGGAACTTCCAGAAAATTGGAAGGAGGATATTTCCTGATTCCAGAGCAAGCCTTCTGAATCACAAGATCAAGAACAACTTGATCTGCAGTGCAAAATGAATCACTCTGTCCAGGGAACCTGGTTCACTTGTCCCATGACAACATAACATTGTGTTACAGACGTTTTGAGTAACATCAGATAAATTAAACTGCCTTGGAAGGAAGTTACCATTATGCCCCAAACTCTAATGCACAATCGGTGAGTCAGCAACTCCTGGACTGGAAAGCTTGAATCTGAGCCCTGGAATACCACCTCCTGCATAGAAGTATCAAAAAGTTGCTCAAGTACCACCCTATACTCTGGAAAGTGCAGAGAAATGTTTATCAGGATTTGGCAGACTTTGAGTGCCAGAGCTTATGGGAGGACTAGGAAATCACGCTAGGAAAGAGGCTACAGGAATAGGTTGAAAAGAGCTTCTATAACCCTTTAGAATACATTTAAAGCTGATTACACCCTTACAATTATAAAAAAAAAATAACTTCCATATTGACCCTAATACATTTAGCTAAAAAGGGCAAACCTTTGGCAAATTCTCTTGATTTTCACCAAAATGTAGAGTCAATGAAAGCTCTCAATTTGACTCATCCCTACACAAGGTGGAATTTACTGGAAGATTTCAGAATTACAAAAATGTTAAATCTACTGAGTATCAGCTTAATTTGCTTATCGAGATAAGTTATTTACCTTCATTTGTTATTTTATCTCATGATAAATTTCTCTTTTTAATTAACTTATTTTCCCATTAACTTTTACCTCACTAACCATAATTTTCTTACCACCTCAAATGGCTTTGTTTTTATGCCCTTTTCAGTTGTTACTTTATAGAAGGTATGATTATCATCAGACAGAAGTGTGTGTTATTTTGATTGAGTGATAACCTGCATGATAACCCTTTGATAGCTTTTTGTAAATTGACCTCAGTCTTACTAATGACAACCCTAACAAGTAACTAACTCAGAGATAAAAAGTAAGCAGAATCTCCCCCAACGGAATCACAGACAACTCTGAGGTACCAACTCTATTCAAAATAAAAAAACAAAAAAGTCAATTTAAATGCAATGAGATTGGCGAAAATCAGTATTAACGTTTAATTGTAAGGAGGACAGCGTAAGTGGCAGGGAAGATTTCAATTAAGCACCAAGCACAGGAGACAGGCAGAGGGTATCTGGGGGGCAAATCCTATGAAGCCTTTGGAGGGTATAAGATATTCTGTGCAAAAATGTTGTCTGTACCAAAGGGGGACAAGAAATTGTTTTGAAATGGGGCAGTGAAGGATTACCACACAGTGACTGAAATGGGGACCAATTATTCGGTTTATGAAATCTGTGTCTGGCCATAGCCCATATCCTATGTCTTAGTTGGTTTAAGGAGCCTAGGGTATTCCCTGGGGCATTAAAATGACTAAGTTACCCAGCTCTGGAAGGAATCCTGGGCAAGCAGCTTCTAAACATACAGCTGTGTTCTCCAACAGCTTTGTAAACCACCGCCTAACTGTATACCAATAATACAATTGAAATACAATTGAAAGAATGGTAAAGTTAACCTACCACTCTGGACAGGCAAGTGCAAAGTGGAACTTGCTAGTTTCGGTGAAGTCCCATTCCAAATAAATGTACTTATGCATTTGCTGAGTTCTCTAAAAAATGTCCCCAGATAGGACAACTCCTAAATACATAATTATACAGGTCAGGTGCAATGCTTTGGCCAATCACAGCACAGCCAGCATGCCCCGGTCGATGACATCACATCACGAGGGTAGGCTCGCCAGATGATATTACCTGGTGGCCCTGCGTCTTAGATATTTAAGAACTGTCAGACCAGCGGAGCAGTCAGACAGCAGGAGCCAGCTTTTTTTTTTTTCTTCTTTTTTTGGGTCGGCAGTGGGCATCATAATTGACGTTGGATCCACTTCGGGGGGGGCATTTTTTAATTGTTGTTTTAAGAATGGACTTGTCAAAGACTGTCTTCTGTAATTTTTTACACTACACTTTATTTTGTGAATGAGTAGCGATACCATGTACCCCATACTCATTCATATGGGGGGGTCGGGATCTGGGGCCCCCTTGTTAAAGGGGGTTTCCATATTCCGCTAAGCCCCATGCCCGCAGACCCCCACAACCCCAAGCCCCCCCCACCCATGTTGAGGGCATGTGGTCTGGTACGGAACAGGAAAGGGGGGGGGCGCTCGCTTGTCCCTCCCTTTCCTGGCCTGCCAGGTCTGTGTTCAGATAAAGGGTCTGGTAGGAATTTCAGGAGGAACCCCACGCTCCCCCCCCCCCATTTTTTGGAAATAGGGTTCCCCTTAAAAGTACTACCTGGCCTAAAGGGCCTGGTATCGTTTTAGTGGGAAAAAAAATACTGTGGGGTCTCTCATAACCTTATCAAACCTAAAGGGTCTGGTAGGTATTGGGGGGGGGGACTCTATGCTGTTTTTTTTTTTTTTTAATGTCATACACAAGCTCTGGAAGGTATCCAGGAATCCTGGGCAAGCAGCTTCCAAACATCCTGCTGTGTTATCCAATAGCTGTGTAAACCACTGCCTAACTGTGACTAAGACTGTAGACCAATAATACAACTGAAAGACAGGTAAAGCTAAAGCTAACCTACCACTCTGAACAGGCAAGTGCAAAGTGGAACTTGCTAGTCTCGGTGAAGCTCCATTCCAAATAAATGTACTTATGCATTTGCTCAGTTCTATAAAGAATGTCCCCAGATAGGACAAATCCTAAATACATAATTATACTTGGGGAGAATCATTGTACAAAGATTAATATGTCCTATCAGACTTGACCATGAAGAACATTTATCTGATAGTTGTTACATTGGGGAGCAAGATTGTGAGCATTCCTTTGCACCTAAATGCCCAAATATTTACATTTTTGCACCCATTAGGGTAGGCAGCCACTAAATAGTTTGCTTTAAGGTCTAGGGAAAGAGGACTGACTTGGACCAACTAATGGTTATATCTGAGAAGTAACGAAAAGCACAGACTATATCCAACGGGCCTGAAGAGAGGGACCCACATTATGTAAATATAAAAAGGGTGTGATTTTTAGGGGGAACCCCACACACTTTAAAAAAAAAAAAATTACTGTGGGGTCCCCCCTAACCTAATCAAACCTAAAGGGTTTGGTATGGATTTGGGGGGGGGGGGGGCCCACGCTGTTTTTTTTTTAATAATTTAATTTTTTTAAAAATGTCAGTCCTGCTGCAGCAGGTTCTGTATATTGTACAGATGTGCAACTTTGCAGGTAGTTTAAGGGGACCTCCGAGGATGATAAACAAATTTTTCATTTTTATTTACTTTAAGAAATGTAAAATGATTGCCCCTTTAAAAACAGTACTTTTTGAATTTTTTTTCCCACTGATTCATGTCCCTCAGGGCAGTTCCCGAGTCCCCATAACTCTTTTATGGCTAATAACTTGCACATAAGCCTTCAATATTTGGCACTTTTGAATTTACAAGTTTGAGTCCCATTAAGTTAAAAGTTTGCAGTCGAACTTTCCTTCTGTTTGAATGTTCGATGGCAAACCGAACAGAGGAGTGTACAGCCCACACTAGTCCACAGCTGGTTAAAGACCCCTAATATACTTACCTAAAACAATGGTCATGTGACAGTACAGGTCCAAGTCTTTTTTTTCTCTTCTCTGCAATGTGGGAGGGTGCAGTGTCCATTACTTAGGTCCATGGCAGGTCCTTTAGACCAGGGGTCTCCAAACTATGGCCCTCCTGCTGCTGAAGTACTACAAATCCCATCATGCCTCTGCCTCTGGGAGTCTTGCCTGTGGCTGTCAGAGTCTTGCAAGGCCTCATGGGACTTGCAGTTCCTCAACACCTGGAGGGCCATAGTTTGGAGACCCCTGCTTTAGACCGAAAGAAATGGTAATGTGATGTCAGTTGGTGGTATCAACGCCGGTCTGAAGATCAGCAATCTAATAATCAAATCAGTAATGATAGAGTTTACAACATTTAAAGATGTCGGATTGGGAAGGGGCGTGTAGTGAGGGGGTGGATAGTTAGCAGGATTCTTTTTTTTTCTTTAAAGCTCAATTCCAGTTTGGGTAAAAAGCATTTAAATTGGAGACCCCCAAAGCCCCTTAAAAAAATCTTGCCTGATCTGTGGGCCTCCCTCTCACAGACTCAGCACTCACTAGCATCCAGGCTCTGCCCTCCACCCTGGGCTTAAGAGAGTGACATTATTTGGTGCCACTCTTTGCAGCATTTGGGATCCATCACCTACCATCTGACCAAGAGGATCCATCATGTAAAAGGATCTTCTGCAGCATTTAGGATCCTTCCCCCACCATTTGACCAAGAGGATTTATGATGTCTTGGGATCCTCTGCAGCATCTAGGATCCTTCACCCATCATCTGACCAAGAGAAGCCATCATGTCACTGGATCCTTTGCAACATTTAGGATCCTTCACCCACCATCCAACTAAGAGGATTCCTGATGTCATTGGATCCTCTGAACCATTTATCGTCCTTTATCCATCACTGCACCCTCTTCAGCTTTTAGGATAATTCACCCACTATCTGACCAAGAGCATCTATGATGTCACTGGATCTTCTGCATCATTTAGGTTCCTTCACCCACCACCCGACCAAGAGGATTCCTGATGTCATTGGATCCTCTGCAGCATTTAGGATCCTTCCCCACCACCTGACCAAGAAGATTCCTGATGTTATTGGATTCTCTGTAGCATTTAGGATCCTTCACCTACCACCTGACCAAGAAGATTCCTGATGTCTTTGAATCCTCTGCAAAATTTAGGATCATTCCCCTATCATCTGACCATGAGGATTTGTGATAGCATTGGATCTTCTGTAGAATTTATGATCCTTCTCCCACCATCTGACCAAGAGGACCTGAAGTCACTGGATCCTCTGCACCATTTAGGATCTGCTTATCCAAAATCTGACGTAGAGGATCCGTGAAGTCATTGGGTGTAGCCAAAAGCAGCTGCAGAGGTGCTCCAATGAGGGTAAAAAAGAATACATGGGGGAGGATCCTGGGGAGCCAAAAGTTTCAAAGTTCTGAACCTAATAAATTAAAAAAAATACACAAGTACTCTGCATCCCATTTAAAAGATTAGGAGCCACATAAAATGATGGCTTCATCTCAACATCGCTAAATTTATCTAAGCAAAACAGGTCTGTTATGCAAAAAAGCCAGGTTATCTAGGTCTTGTCTATTGTTTGTGACTTTCTATTATACTCTTGGCATAACATTTTAATCAACAGATTGCCATCTATGACAGTTAAAATACCAATTTTACCTTAGTAACCTGCATCAGCACCACTGTAACATAACAATGCTTCATAGATATTCGGTATTGAAGCACAAAACAAAAGCAAGAACAGACTCTTGTTTCATATAATGACAAGGCTTCAGTAGGCACAAAAGTCATTTCAACCCCCGCCTGACATTAGTATAGTATAATCTCAAAGGTTGCATTTAATGAGCTGAATAATGTACAAGGAACACACAATGTATTTATGCATATCTAAATATGTCAGGCATAAATTTTGAGCCATTTATATCAGGCTGTTACGGGGCGGCGATTCCCCAGCAGCATTTACACTATATGAAAAAAACCCCATTGCAAGATTACATTCTGATCACAAAGTGTATCTAAACCCAAATCCAAAAATTTAATATACTGCCACCTACCAGATGTGGCAGCTGCATTTGTTTTTATTTAACATTTTCATTTGTTTTTATACACCATTTTCAGGTAGTACAGAAAGTACGCATTTCTCTCTTCAGAAACGCAGTGTCCTAGTCACTGTCACCTACTGCATGAGCTCATAGGAGAGTGGTGGCACTTCATTAGGATTCATTCAGTGCTAGGGAAAAACGAGGGTGAAGACTACCTAGTGGTAAGTGTGAAGGATTCTTTTAAGGGGGGGGTGCTCTTATGTGGGTGGGAGGTGCGAGCCGGAATGGGGAGTGGGGTGTGTGGATGGTGAGTATATCCAATTTAAAAAGGAAAATTTTAATTTATTGCAGTCTAGCAGTCCTTAGATATGATGGCTACAATAGTTTTCCTGTTTTTTTTTTTAAGTTTTCTTTTTTTCAGCAAATACAGAAAATACCAAGCCCTTTGGGTCTGGTATGGATTTTGAGGGAAAGTCCCACGCCAAAATTAAAAAAAAAAAAAAGTGGGGTGTGGGTCCATCCAAAATCCATACCAGACTCTTATCCGAGCATGCAGCCCGGCAGGTCAGGAAATGGGGGGGGAGGGGGGAGCAAGCAACCCCCCCCCTCCTGAATCAGGACCTTGTCCCAATCTTCCCCACAACCCTGGGGACAATGTGCTTTGGCAGGGGGAAGCCCCCCGGCCCCAAAGCACCCCCCCATGTTGAGGGCATGTGGCCTGGTCTGGTTTGGGGGGGGGCGCTCGCTTGTCCCCCCACCCCTTTCCTGACCTGCCGAGATAAGAATAAGGGTCTGGTATGGATTTTGGGGGGACCCCCACGCCATTTTTTTTTAAATTCTGGCGTGGGAGTTCCCCTCAAAATCCATACCAGACTCAAAGGTCTTGGTGTGGATGGGAGGGGGGACCCCACACCGGTTTTTTATTTAAAATGGTAATTACTGCTTTTGTTTTTATTCCCTATAGCTCAGAAATTCAGCTGTCACTTTCCCCCCAGCTAAAGAGAAAGTTTCCTTTTAGTTTATTTCCCCAAGTTAAAAGAAACAAAGTTTCCGTCAACACCGGGGAAAGTGACAGCTAATTCTGTGAGCTATAGTGAAGAAAAAAAAAAGCCAGCAATTGCATTTAAAATCGGCACCAACATACACTTTGTGCTGCGAAAAAAATTTGTAAACCGAGGCATTATTTTCAATGGATTTTCATTCGTAAACCGAAAATTGCTTAACATACTAAATAAGACCACAAATTTTGAAAAAAAAGTTTTTAGTTTCTGTTATAAAGTTTTGTAAATAAGTAACTTTTCTCCTTCACTGATGGGCACTGAAAGGCTGCACTGATTGGCACTGATGAGGAGTCACAGATGGGCTCTGATAAGGCTGAACTGGTATGCGGCACTGATGGGCACTGATGGGCAGCATTGATGGGCACTGATTACCAGCACAGATGTGCACTATTGGCCGCACTGATGGAGCTACACTGGTCACCAGGACAGTGCCCTGATGATCAGTGTAGATGTCCACCTGCGGAATGCAGCTTACTGGCTCTCCTCTCCTCACGAGCTGTAAGTGTGAGGAGAGGACTGCCGATAACCAACATTTCCTATTTACCCAGTGATCAGCTGTGACTGGACACAGCTGGTCACATGGTAAAAGCGGCTATGATTGGCCCATTCCTTTTGGGAAGATGTACATGGACACCCTCCCAGAACTAGCCGACTGTGCTGTAGCCATCTTTTGGCATGGTTGGGAACTGGTTTTTAACCCCTTGGTGCCAGCACCTCCTGGCCCTTTAAGGGTTTCAAAAGCTGGGAGGCGGGGCGGGGTTTTAGGTCATGTGACCACCGTGATTCAGCATCACAGCGGTCACATGATCGGGAAAGGTCCCGATCGAAAAAGGAGATCAGGACCTATCCGTGAGTATCAGACATGTGTGCTGGGAAAGTGCAGGGCGCGCGCTCTCAGCACATTTGTTTTTCTTAATTGCACGCAAATTTGCAGCCAGCGCCAAGAGGTTAATGTAATTTCAAAAGTAATTTTATTATTCTTAACTGTGCAGCTTTCATTCAAATAATTCAATTATCCCGTTCAGGCACTGTTTTAGAATGGCAGCACTCTGTCCCTGCCTCCCAATTGTGCTCCTGTGTTGTCACCCTTTACAAGGGCTTCTCATGGAGACTACTGTCCTGAGAAATGTCATGCAGCTTTCCCTGGAATGCATTTACACCAGAAGTGGCTGCAAAGAGGCTGCAGGAGATCAGCAGAGCTGAGATGCAATAAAACATGAAAAGAGGGTCATAAAAATTATTTACTTCAAATATTACAGTTGCTTATGATACACAATGCTTTAGCAGACCTAATATAATTCAGGTAGAGTTTCAATCTACTTTAACCACTTCACGACCGCTCTATAGCAGAATGATGGCTACAGCGCAGTTGTCCAGTTCTGGGAGGGTGTCATATGACATCCTCCCAGAACGTGCCCCCTGCGCCCCCAGTGGCAAGCACTTGGCTCTCTTTGTGATCACATGACACGGTAACAGGCCAATCACAGCTGATCACCATGTAAATACATTTCCCGGATAGCGGCAGTACTTTCCACATGCTGAGGAAAATACTGCCAATTGCCAGCAACTGTCAAAGCAGACATCTACACTGATTATCAGTGCAGCCCCATAAGTGCCCATCAGTGCCCAGCAATCCTGCCCATCAGTACCCAGCAGTGCTGCCAATCTGTGCCCCCCAGAGGTGGACTGACAACTCATCGGGCCCCCAGGC
This sequence comes from Staurois parvus, assembly GCF_062004578.1. Taxonomy (NCBI): domain Eukaryota; kingdom Metazoa; phylum Chordata; class Amphibia; order Anura; family Ranidae; genus Staurois; species Staurois parvus. Next base: position 2,799,868 of record NW_028317864.1, read on the forward strand.
AATAGGGGATCATGGGGCCCCTATGTCCTTGCCCAAACTCAAAAAAGCCTATGAAAAAGGTACCAGGGGCATCTCATGGGGCCCCCTACTGACCCTGAGCTCTCGGGCAGTGCCCGAGTTTCCAAATGGTCAGTCCGCCCCTGGTGCTACCAGTCAGTGCCCTTCAATGCTGCCTATCAGTGCAGCCTCATTAATACCTCCTCATCAATGCCCACCAGTGCTGCCTCCTCAGTGCAGCCTATCAGTGCTGCCTATTAGTGCAGCCTTATCAACACACATCAGCGAAGGAGAAAAATTACCTCTTTGCAAACTTTTGTAATAGAAACAAAAAAAAACTTAATTTTTTCAAAAGTTTCGGTCTTTTTTGTTTATAGTGCAAAAAATAAAAAACCCAGTTGTGATTAAATACCACCAAAAGAAAGACATGCTGGTAGGTTTATTGGCTCCTGTCTAAACTGGCCCTAGCATGTGTATGTATGAATGTAAATTGGGGACCTTAGATTGTACGCCCCTTGAGGGTTGGGGACTGATGTGACTGTACAATATATATATATATTTAAAGCACTGCATAAATTGACAACGCTATATAAGTACCTGTAATAAATAAATAATTAAAAAAATTTGTGTGAAAAAAAATGATAAAAATTTCATATGGGTATAGCATTGCATGTGTTGCATGACCACTCAATTGTCATTCAAAGTGCGACAGCAGTGAAAGCTGAAAATTGGCCTGGGAAGGAAGGGGGTAAAAGTACCGGGTAGGTGAGTGGTTAAAGCTGAACTCCAGGTAACTGGTAAAGATAGAGAAGGAAAGCATATATGAGAGCTGATTTACCCATCAAAGGATTTGTACTTTCGTCCATCTAATCCTGAGAGTTATGCAGCTCTGCCACACAGCACAGCCTTGTCTAGCAGGTGAGAGGACCCGATCCTTCCTGCTGCAGTTTATCTTTTACTTATAGGTCTCACTACCCCCACCGTGTGAGTGGACAGGGAAAAAAGTAGTAGGACACTGATGAGGTCATCTCTCTGTCACTCTGCACTCTACAATATAAAAAGGTATACACGTCCGGCATATACCGCTTACTCAACACTCCTTACGTGGACTATGGAAGTTGGCTCACAGTTTTTGGATGGGTGGCCAAAAGGGTGATGGTCCGTCCCAGTTTGAATCCCAATAGATGCAGGCGAGTTGTAGAACACAAAGGCAGGGTGCTAGGGTTAATAGGATCAAAGTGACAACACTATTAAACATAGCAGACTTACAGTTAAAACTCAAAATCCAGCATGAGTGGCAGCCAGGAACATAGAACATGTGAATATCCACTGCAGAGCCAATCCAACAGCTGCCTGTATGCGTGCCAAGGGAGGGAGGGCCGGTGGCAAGCATAGTCCTCGGATGACCGAAGTAATGCCAGAGATGGGTGGGTTGCAACACGTTTCAGGGGCTCTGCCCCCTTTATCAAGCCAACAGTAAATGTTCTATATTCAATAAAGTGCTGACAATTTGACAAAATGGCAGGAGTGACGTCTGAGATGGGTGGGTCACAATGCCTTGCAGGGACTCTGCCTCCTTTCAAATCGACAACACTTACAGTTGCAAGAAAAAGTATGTGAACCTCTTGGGATTACGTGGAGTTTTGCATTTATTGGGCATAAAATGTGCTCTGAACGTCATCTAAGTCACAACAATAGAAGAACACAGTCTGATGAACATAATACTACACAAACATTAGATGTTGCCATGGTTTAATTGCACATAACATGTAAACCTTCACAGTGCAGGGAGGAAAAAGTATGTGAGGCCCTAGCTTAATGACTTCTCCCAGTGCTAATTGGAGCCAGGAGTGAGCCAACCTTGACTCCAATCAGTGTGATGATATTGGATGTGTTGCTGACAGCTGTCCTGCCTTTAAAAAACACACACCTGTTTTGGGTTTACTGGTTTCAAGAAGCACTGTCTGATGTGAGCCATGCCTCGCAGAAAAGAGCTCTCAGAAGACCTACGATCAAGAATTGTTGACTTGCATGAAGCTGGAAAGGGTTACAAAAGTATCTCCAAAAGCCTTGATGTTCATGTGTCCACCGTAAGACAGACTGTCTACAAATGGAGAAAGTTTAGCACTGTTGCTACTCTCCAGAATTCAGGGTTTACTTGTGTGGCTTAAGTTACAAACATACAGAGCACATTTCAGCAGACTGTATAACAGCAGACTTATTACAGACTCATTACTTCCTGATGAGATGATAGAGAGAGGGAGGAACAAACAAGTTTTCAGATATACACAACTAGTAACCTTTTAGTGTATAGTGCCATCTACTGGTCAAGTGATATTAACACACAATACTATATATAGTACATTATAGTACATGCTGTTGCATTCCCAACACCCCTTCTCAACGGCATGTGCATAATTATATGACATTTAGTCTCTTTTGTAGAAAACAATGACGTTCCCTTGGCAAAGGTTTGGTGAGTGCGTCTGCAGTCATCTCCTCTGATGGGCAGTACTGGATGTCGATAACCCCTTGTTCTTGCATGTCTCTGAGCAGATGATATCTTACATCAATGTGCTCTGTATGTTTGTAACTTAAGCCACACAAGTAAAGCCTGAATTCTGCTATCACTACCAGTGTCTTCTATAACACATAACCAACAGGTTATGGGCCCAGCTCCAGACACTGGAAAAAGGAAAACTACAAGCAAGTAAGTGCTGCATTTACAATCCTACCAATTCACTGAAAGATGGCAAGTGCTTCAGATATGAAGTTTACAATAGCAAAGCTCAACAATACCAACTACCAGCTATGGAAGTTTAAGCTTGAAATGCTGTTATCCAAAGATGACTTGTGGCAGGTACTAGATACACACAAGTAAAGCCTGAATTCTGCTATCACTACCAGTATCTTCTATAACACATAACCAACAAAAATGACTGCAAGAGCACAGTGCAGAATGCTGCATGAGGTAAAGAAGAATCCCAGAGTTTCAGCTAAAGACCTACAGAAATCTCTGGCACATGCTAACATTTTTGTTGACACATCTACAATAAGGAAAACATTAAACAAGAATGGAGTACATGGGAGGACACCACGGAGGAAGCCATTGCTGTCCAAAAAGAATATTGCAGCACGTTTGAAGTTTGCAAAAGAGCACCTGGATGTTCCACAGCACTACTGGCAAAATATACTGTGGACAGATGAAACCAAGATTGAGTTGTTTGGGAAGAACACACAACACTATGTGTGGAGAAAAAAAGGCACAGCACACCAACATCAAAACCTCATCCCCACTGTAAAACATGGTGGAGGGAGCATCATGGTTTGGGGCTGCTTTGCTGCCTCAGGGCCTGGACGGATTGTTGTCATTGATGGGAAAATGAATTCCAGAGTTTATCAAGACATTTTGCAGGACAACGTACGACCGTCTGTCCGCCAACTGAAGCTCCGCAGAGGATGGGTGATGCAACAGGACAATGACCCAAAGCATACAAGTAATTCAACAAAACAATGGCTGCAACAGCACAGAATACGCCTTCTGGAGTGGCCCAGTCCTGACCTCAACCCGATTGAAATGCTGTGGCATGACCTTAAGACAGACATCCCAAGAATATTGCTACACTAAAACAGTTTTTTGAAGAGGAGTGGTCCAAAATGACTCCAGATCGTTGTGCAGGTCTGATCTGCAACTACAGGAAACGTTTGCTGAGGTTATTGCTGCCAAAGGAGGGTGTGACAGTGTGACGATCTGTCACCCAGGATTCTCAACTAGGCAGGTTGAGGGGCTCCATGGTAAGTGTTTGATACGGAGGAAAGTGGCTTTTCACTTTCCTCCTTTGTTTGTAAGGTCTGTTTTGGGATCTGGAGCCTGGAGATTTCAAAGAGATCTGGGAGGGATGAAATCTCCAATCCTGGGACCAGGTTTTGGGATAGGCCAGGAGACTGATTGCACAGGTGTGTGCAGGCCTTTAGAGAGAGTCAGGACCAGGGTTCTGGGCTCCACCCCGGCAGCTAGGAGTCAGCAGGGCTCCACCCCGGCAGCTAGGAGTCAGGAGGGCTCCACTTGGAAGACAGGAGGTCACTGCCTGGAAGTCAGGTGGGCTTCACCTAGGGGAGGTGGAAGCCAGACTAGCTGTGTGCTAGGGGCTATAATTTGGGAAGAGTCTGCAGGAGACAGACATTGAACTGTGTGTAAGCCAGGAGGCTGAATCTTTGTTTTGTTGGTGGATACCCCTGCGTGGGAAGCATTATGTTTGAACTTTCATTTAAATAAAAGTGGGCTAAAAAGGCCCTGAAAAAGAAAGCGAGTAGCTGTTTGCGTTTGAAAGCTCTACCACGTTTAAGCGAGTTCCCACAAGGGTCAACCAGTTATTAAGTCCAAAGGTTCACATATTTTTTCCTCCCTGCACTGTGAATGTTTACATGTTATGTGCAATTAAACCATGGCAACATCTAATGTTTGTGTAGTATTATGTTCAGCAGACTGTGTTCTTCTATTGTTGTGACTTAAGATGACGTTCAGAGCACATTTTATGCCCAATTCATGCAAAACTCCACGTAATCCCAAGGGGTTCACATACTTTTTCTTGCAACTGTAACTAAATATAGCACATTTACAGTTGGCTTGACACAGAATGACAGGAGTGACATCAGAGATGGATGGGGCACAAGGCACTTCAGAGGCTCTGGCCCCTTTATCAAGCCAACCGTAAATGTGCTATATTCAATAAAGTGTTGTCAATTTGACAGAATGACAGGAGTGATGTCAGAGATGGGTGGGCCACAATGCTGTGCAGGGGCTCTGCCTCCTTTGTAGAGCCAACTGTAAATGTGCTATATTCAATAAAGTGTTGTTGATTTGACAGAATGACAGGAGTGACATCAGAGATGGATGGGCCGCAAGGCACTTAAGAGGCTCTGCCTCCCTTGCCATCCAACTATAAATGTGCTATATTCAATAAAGTGTTGTCGATTTGACAGAATGACAGCAGTGACATCAGAGATGGATGGGCTGCTACGCGTTTCAGAGACTCTGCCTCCCTTGTCAAGCCAGTTGTAAATGTGCTATATTCAGTGAAGTGTTGTTGATTTGACAGAATGACAAGAGTGACATTGGAGATGGATGGGCCACAACACGCTTCAGAGGCTCTGCCCCTTTGTCAAGCCAACTGTGAGTTTTCTATGTTCAATAAAGTGTTGGCGCTTTGATCCTACTAACCCCAGTGCCCTGCCTTTGTGTTACTCTGCACTCCTGTCAGCATGCTCCTTGCACAGCAGAACAACTGATTGGCTTCTCGTGCAGCTTCGCCCTCCTTTTCTTTGAGCTCTGCTGTACAAATGCTGCAAGAATCTGACACCAAGGCAAATTCAGGTACTTATACAGTTTGCATTAAAAATAACTTTAGGAATATATTAAAGAGTACAGAACTGCATTAATTTGTATACTTTATATCTGTTAGGAGTTCATCCTTATAATAGCTCGCTTTAAAGACTAAAATTGTCTGTTCTACTATGAAAACTAATTATTCCTCCCCCTTCATCCTATATTTTGCCATAGAAATATGCCAGCTGGGATCCGATTGGTTGATGTAGTTAGACCGAGGTGTTTTTTTTTTTTTTTTTGAATCAGCTCCAGTCTATAGCGTATTTTATTTTCATTCTTTGTATATGAAAATTGAAGTTTGGGGATGTGGAGGATGTCTAATAAAGTCTCAAGTTATTCAGAGTACTTCAATCACTCTCTGGAGAGCGTTTTCTCATTCCCGTTAAATGCGCTTGAATAAATAAATACTAAAATAGATTTTCCGGAAGAGCCGTAGTTTATCCCTGCTGTGTATGAGTGAATTTTCAGAAGAATACAAGTAAGAAATTAGGCGCAGCGAGGTTTAGTACAACCTGTGTCATCGTTCACAATAAAATACGGCATTCCGGGTGACTGACAGGTGAAATCACCAACTTACCACAGAAGTACCTCTATAAAAGTAGACATTTTGGGAAAGTGCAAGCTATAAATAATCACGGTATGGTGAGAATGACTTTGCTTATGAAAATACGCCATGCATTGAATCTTTGCTGAAAATCCAATGTATATTTTTTCCCTGTAAATTATTATCCAGCCCTCCTTTTTGGGCTCATTTACGAACTTGAGCTGCCTGTGTTAGAGAGGCAACTTGAAAAAGCTTGAAGGCCTGCATTATTGTGCATTGCACCTCCACAGCGCCCCCATTGGTCATTTACTGTACTCTTTATATTCAACTCGCTTATAATATAATAGTCCATAACAACAAATCGCATCATTGTCTCACTGTTATTACACTCTACTAGAGCCTACCTATAGCAATCTGCAGTTCTTTCTTCAGCTACTAGATGGCACTGTTATGAAGGCTAATAATAGTAAGTACAAGCATGCCACCATTGAAAGGCACCCATGGCTGCGGCTGCTGAGGGCACAGTGGATAAATGATTAGCACTTCCGCCTGGCTGTACTAGGGTCATTGGTTTGAATCCCAGTCATGGCACCACCTGCCTGGAGTTTGCATGTTCTCCCTATGCGGGTTTCCTCCGGGTACTCCTCTTTCCTCCCACCAGGGACAGACTGACAAAGCGTGGGGCCCCCGGGCAATAGGGGATCATGGGGCCCCTGTGTCCTTGCCCAAACTTAAAAAAGCCTATGAAATAGGTACCAGGGGCATCTCATGGGGCCCCCTACTGACCCCGGGCCCTCAGGCAGTGCCTGAGTTTCCAAATAGTCCGTCTGCCCCTGCCTCCCACACTGCTAAGACATGCTGGTAGGTTAATTGCTTCCTGCCTAAATTGGCCCTAGTATGTGTATGTATGAATGTGAGTTAGGGACCTTATATTGTACGCCCCTTGAGGGTTAGGGACTAATGTGAATGTACAATATATATGTAAAGCGCTGCATAAATTGATGGCGCTATATAAGTACCTGAAATAAATGATTGCTTTACAGGTTTGTGCATTTTGATGTTTATATTTAATTATGACCTGATTGGGTTGTGTGCTGTGTGGGAGGGCTTGGGAGTCTCTTAAATGTAGTGATGGGGGTTCATGCATAATTATCCGTACCTGATGATTTTCCTTCTAAGAATATTTGGTCATGCAGCTTAGTGGCGGTTTTAGCCTTTTTCAGTTTACGCCTGTAAAATGGATGTAAATATTATATGGGTGGATGTAAAATGGATGTAAATACTATATGGGTGGATATAAAATGGATGTAAAAACTACATGGGTGGAAGTAAAATGGATGTAAATACTATATGGGTGGATATAAAATGGATGTAAAAACTACATGGGTGGATGTAAAATGCATGTAAATACTATATGGGTGGATATAAAATGGATGTAAAAACTACATGGGTGGATGTAAAATGGATGTAAATACTGCATGGGTGGATATAAAATGGATGTAAATACTACATGGGTGGATGTAAAATGGGTGTAAAAACTACATGGGTGGATGTAAAATGGATGTAAATACTGCATGGGTGGATATAAAATGGATGTAAATACTGCATGGGTGGATATAAAATGGATGTAAATACTGCATGGGTGGATGTAAAATGGATGTAAATACTACATGGGTGGATATAAAATGGATGTAAAAACTACATGGGTGGATGTAAAATGGGTGTAAAAACTACATGGGTGGATGTAAAATGGATGTAAATACTACATGGGTGGATGTAAAATGGATGTAAATACTACATGGGTGGATGAAAAATTGGTGTTAATAATACATGGGTGATGTAAAATGGATATACATACTACATGAGTGGATGTAAAATGGATGTAAATACTACATGGGTGGATATAAAATGGATGTAAAAACTACATGGGTGGATGTAAAATGGATGTAAATACTACATGGGTGATGTAAAATGGATGTAAATACTACATGGGTGGATGTAAAATGGATGTAAATACTACATGGGTGGATGTAAAATGGGTGTAAATACTACATGGGTGGATGTAAAATGGGTGTAAATACTACATGGGTGGATGAAAAATTGGTGTTAATAATACATGGGTGATGTAAAATGGATATACATACTACATGAGTGGATGTAAATACTAAATAGGTGGATATAAAATGGATGTAAATACTACATGGGTGATGTAAAATGGGTGTAAATACTACATGGGTGGATGAAAAATTGGTGTTAATAATACATGGGTGATGTAAAATGGATATACATACTACATGAGTGGATGTAAATACTACATGGGTGGATATAAAATGGATGTAAATACTACATGGGTGATGTAAAATGGGTGTAAATACTACATGGGTGGATGAAAAATTGGTGTTAATAATACATGGGTGATGTAAAATGGATATAAATACTACATGGGTGGATGTAAATACTACATGGGTGGATATAAAATGGATGTAAATACTACATGAGTGGATGTAAATACTACATGGGTGGATATAAAATGGATGTAAATACTACATGGGTGGATGTAAAATGGGTGTAAATACTACATGGGTGGATGAAAAATTGGTGTTAATAATACATGGGTGATGTAAAATGGATGTAAATACTACATGGGTGATGTAAAATGGGTGTAAATACTACATGGGTGGATGAAAAATTGGTGTTAATAATACATGGGTGATGTAAAATGGATATAAATACTACATGGGTGGATGTAATATGGATGTAAATACTACATGGGTGATGTTTAGATTGCAAAGGCCCCTTTCAAATGGCCATGTCTGTTCTGTCTCAGCAGGGAATCCATGGAATGATCCCATAATAAGTCAAATCAGAATGGAAATGTCGCATATGTGACAAAACCGGCTTATTTAGCTTATTTATTTATTTATGGTACTTATATAGCGCTGTCAATTTACACAGCACTTTATATATATATATACATTCACATCAGTCCCCAACCCTCAAGGGGCGTACAATCTAAAGTCCCTAACTCACATTCATACATACACATACTAGGGCTGATTTAGACAGGAGCCAATTAACCTGCCAGCATGTCCTTGGAGTGCCTGAGGAAACCGGAGTACCCGGAGGAAACCCATGCAGGCACAAGGAGAACATGCAAACTTCAGGCAGGTGGTGCTGTGGTCGGGATTCGAACCAATGACCCTAATACAGGCAGAAGTGCTAACCATTTAGCCATTGTGCTGCCCCAAGTTTTAGGTATATTGGTCTTTCCAAGAACATTTATAGCTTGATTTAAAGGTTTTATTTGGTTAAAATACATCGTGGACATAAATGTATGATTTTATTTTTCACGGACACAGTCGCATGTCAAAATCTGTATGTCGGTGAGAGCGGGTGCACAGATCTGAATGCAGATCTGTGCACCCAACTCACTTGTCAAATTTTGACATGCAACTGTCTCTGTGCAGCCAGTGCGTCTGCATCCACTTCTATTGGCTGCTAGCATGCAGCACTAACGTGGAAGCACATGCAGCAAAAAGTGGCTCAGCATGGATGACAGGTCTCAGTGCCTGTCTGAATGAGCCCTAACCATAGGTGTGAGCAGCCTATTGCACTAGGATGTGCCCCCAAAAGCTTAAACACACACACTCATACGAGGGACTTTTGAGTTTACTTAATAAAAGAACAAATTTCAAGGAGTGGAAACTGAATTTATTTTTCAACATACTCCCCTGCTACATTTATACACAGTATTATACAGTAGAGCAGAGGTTGGTGTCAGTCAGTAGGGAAGAGGTTGATGTTAGTAGAGGAGTGAATGGTGTCAGCAGGGCAGAGGTTGCTGTCAGCAGAGCAGCGGTTGGTGTCAGTAGAACAGTGGATGTGTCACTAGGGCAGAGGTTGGTGTCAGTAGAATGGTGGATGTGTCACTAGGGCAGAGGTTGGTGTCAGTAGAGGAGTGGATGTGTCAGTAGGGCAGAGGCTGGTGTCAGTAGAGCAGTGGATGTATCAGTAGGGCAGTGGTTGGTGTCAGTCAGTAGGGCAGTGGTTGGTGTCAGTCAGTAGAGCAAAGGACAGTGTCAGTAGAGCAGTGGACGGTGTCAGTAGAGCAGAGGTTGGTGTCAGTAGGGCAGAGGTTGGTGTCAGTAGGGCAGAGGTTGGTGTCAGTAGGGCAGAGGTTGCTGTCAGCAGAGCAGCGGTTGGTGTCAGTAGAACAGTGGATGTGTCACTAGGGCAGAGGTTGGTGTCAGTAGAATGGTGGATGTGTCACTAGGGCAGAGGTTGGTGTCAGTAGAGGAGTGGATGTGTCAGTAGGGCAGAGGCTGGTGTCAGTAGAGCAGTGGATGTATCAGTAGGGCAGTGGTTGGTGTCAGTCAGTAGGGCAGTGGTTGGTGTCAGTCAGTAGAGCAAAGGACAGTGTCAGTAGAGCAGTGGACGGTGTCAATAGAGCAGAGGTTGGTGTCAGTAGGGCAGAGGTTGGTGTCAGTAGGGCAGAGGTTGGTGTCAGTAGAACAGTGGATGTGTCACTAGGGCAGAGGTTGGTGTCAGTAGAATGGTGGATGTGTCACTAGGGCAGAGGCTGGTGTCAGTAGAGCAGTGGATGTATCAGTAGGGCAGAGGTTGGTGTCAGTCAGTAGAGCAAAGGAAAGTGTCAGTAGAGCAGTGGACGGTGTCAGTTGAGCAGAGGTTGGTGTCAGTAGGGCAGAGGTTGGTGTCAGTAGGGCAGAGGTTGGTGTCAGTAGAGCTGTGGAGGTGTCAGCAGAGCAGTGGAGGGGTCAGTAGGGCAGAGGTTGGTGTCAGTCAGTAGGGTAAAGGACAGTGTCAGTAGAGGAGTGGATGGTGTCAGTAAGGCAGAGATTGGTGTCAGTAGAGCAGGGAATGTGTCTGTAGGGCAGAGGTTGATGTCAGTAGGGCAGAGGTTGATGTCAGTAGAGCAGTGGATGTGTCAGTAGGGCAGAGGTTAGTGTCAGTAGGGCAGAGGTTGTCAGTGGAGCAGTGGATGTGTCAGTAGGGCAGAGGTTGGTGTCAGTAGGGCAGAGGTTGTCAGTAGAGCAGTGGATGTGTCAGTAGGGCAGAGGTTGGTGTCAGTAGGGCAGACGTTGTCGGCAGAGCAGTGGATGTGTCAGTAGGGCAGAGATAGGTGTCAGTAGAGCAATGGATGTATCAGTAGGGCAGTGAACATTGTCAATGGGGCAGAGAGTGTCAGTAGAGGAGTAGATGGTGTCAGTAGAGCAGGGGGAATATTTGACGCATGGGGTGATTAGAGTTTCTCCGGGCACATTCCGTGCACATGCCTACGGCCCTAACAGTACTAGAAACTATGTGATTTTATGTATGTATGCATTTATCCCCAAGTGGTACCTGTAAGGTTTGATTGTACACTGGGGTTTTGTTTGAGAAAATGTTTTAGTACAGGTGACTTTTGTCAAGCTCTATGGTGCCGTCAGGCCGTTCAGCATGTACTGGATGAAAATCAAGGCATTTACAGCATGTCAGCCTTAAAACCATGTACAAATGATACACACCATAGCAATTCTGCTTCTTCTACACAGGGAAGGATGGTATCTGTGCATGTGAAATGTTGGTTATCCTGAATTGTGATTGGCTGGTCAAAGTCCAGGTTGCCCTGGTCAGAACAATGGTCATGGCATGTTTATCAGAAGATTACATCTCTGTATCTATGGATGCAGGACATAATAGAGAAAATGTTGATGTTGGAATCAGGAGACCATGGGATACTTTGGAACATTTTCTTTTCTGATGTGAAATCATCAGCTCTCTGAAACTCTGCAGTTTAGCAGCTTACACACCCATCATCTTGGGAACAGCTCTGAGCATATGTCACAAATTGGTTTATAATTTAACTCTGTACTCTCCCACTTTCTGCACTGTAAATGCTAGATTAGCACTTCCCAGCTTGTTAAACCCATTTATGAACATTTATGAATTTCTTTGTAAAAGCGACCCTTGTCAGGCAAAAACGGCCATTTCCATGCAGCCTCATTTCCTGCAGGGGTGGGCCGTTTTGATTTGATTAAAAACATGACAGGGTCCCCTTAACTCCTTCATTGTCAGATTCATTTTTTTCATATTTCACAGATGTTAAAGTGGTTGATGACCTCTGACACAAGTACACACTATAGAGGGATATACTTTGTTCATATTTTCTCCCAATCCAGAGCACTAAGTGTAATTTCTGTCTACTAAAACATATATACAGTGGGGCAAAAAAGTATTTAGTCAGCCACCAATTGTGCAAGTTCTCCCACTTAAAAAGATGAGAGAGGCCTGTAATTGGCATTATAGGTAGACCTCAACTATGAGAGACAAAACGAGAAAAAAAATCCAGACAATCACATTGGCTGATTTGGAAAGAATTTATTTACAAATTATGGTGGAAAATAAGTATTTGGTCAATATCAAAAGTTCATCTCAATACTTTGTTATATATCCTTTGTTGGCAATGACAGAGGTCAAACGTTTTCTGTAAGTCTTCATAAGGTTGGCACACACTGTTGCTGGTATGTTGGCCCATTCCTCCATGCAGATCTCCTCTAGAGCAGTGATGTTTTGGGGCTGTCGCTGGGCAACATGGACTTTCAACTCCCTCCAAAGGTTTTCTATGGGGTTGAGATCTGGAGACTGGCTAGGCCACTCCAGGACCTTGAAATGCTTCTTATGAAGCCACTCCGTTGCCCGGGCGGTATGTTTGGGATCATTGTCATGTTGGAAGACCCAGCCACATTTCATCTTCAATCTCACAATACATGGCCCCATTCATTGTGTTCTGTACATGGATCAGTCGTCCTGGTCCCTTTGCGGAGAGACAGCCCCAAAGCATGATGTTGCCACCCCCATGCTTCACAGTAGGTATGGTGTTCTTTGGATGCAACTCAGCATTCTCTCTCCTCCAAACACGACGAGTTGTGTTTCTACCAAACAGTTCTATTTTGGTTTCATCTGACCATATGACATTCTCCCAGTCCTCTTCTGGATCATCCAAATGCTCTCTAGCAAACTTCAGACGGGCTCGGACATGTACTGGCTTAAGCAGGGGGACACGTCTGGCACTGCAGGATCTGAGTCCCTGGCGGCGTAGTGTATTACTGATGGTAGCCTATTACGTTGGTCCCAGCTCTCTGCAGGTCATTCACTAGGTCCCCCCGTGTGGTCCCGGGATTTTTGCTCACCATTCTTGTGATCATTTTGACCCCACGGGGTGAGATCTTGCGTGGAGCCCCAGATCGAGGGAGATTATCAGTGGTCTTGTATGTCTTCCATTTTCTAATTATTGCTCCCACAGTTGATTTGTTCACACCAAGCTGCTTGCCTATTGCAGATTCAGTCTTCCCAGCCTGGTGCAGGTCTACAATTTTGTTTCTGGTATCCTTCGACAGCTTTTTGGTCTTCACCATAGTGGAGTTTGGAGTGTGACTGTTTGAGGTTGTGGACAGGTGTCTTTTATACTGATAACAAGTTCAAACAGGTGCCATTGATACAGGTAATGAGTGCAGGACAGAGGAGCCTCTTAAAGAAGAAGGTACAGGTCTGTGAGAGCCAGAAATATTGCTTGTTTGTAGGTGACCAAATACTTATTTTCCACCATAATTTGCAAATAAATTCTTTCCAAATCAGCCAATGTGATTGTCTGGATTTTTTTTCTCGTTTTGTCTCTCATAGTTGAGGTCTACCTATGATGCCAATTACAGGCCTCTCTCATCTTTTTAAGTAGGAGAACTTGCACAATTGGTGGCTGACTAAATACTTTTTTGCCCCACTGTACAGGAGTCATTTCTGACAAGATGACAGGGGAGGGATCTCCAGCACAGAGCCTGTGATTGACAGCTTGTGAGCTGTGTGAAGGGATGTGTGTATCTTCCCTCCAATCATCTCACAGTGCTCTCCTCACTGAGCTCTGCTTAGTGTTACTTCATCTACCCACACCTTGCTTTCTGAAAGCTCAGACAAGCTGTATAAATCCTACATTTTGAATGTATATAGATAAGAGAAGACTGCAGATAAACAGGTACAACGTATGTAGGAGGATTTGTTTTATCTATTTGTATTACCTGAGGCCAGTTACTTCTGTATGTACAGTATGTGGGGAGGTGCAGTGTGGTGCGGCGACAGTAAAACAAAGTCCAATAGCAATAAAACGTGGAACTTGTACTGAAGATACAAATACAAATATCCCTGCAGGAGAACACCACTTGGGAAAACACTCACAGTTTAGTCAAAGGCAGAGATGCAGCAGGAGTGAAGCACCGACAGCATCTGTTTCAGAGGGTGAAGTACGGCTGCCTGGTTCAGTCCCAATGTGGACGCTCCCTTGAGGATAGTGATCATTAGCCTGTCCCTTCTCGTCAGGAACCTTTTTCTGCCACTAGTGACTTTCCCTTTCAGAGAGAGTCTCTCCTTACCCTACTCACTTCGCAGGAAGCTTGTCTAAGCCTGGAAGCAGGGACTTATGAAGACCCTGTTGACCCAAGGCCGCCAGGGGTCACATGGATGCAGTGTAGCCAACTAGCATACTGCTCCATGATCCAGGAAACCACAGAGAAACCAAGTTTTCCCTCTCCAGCCTGTGGTAAAACTCGTTTTAGCGCCCCCTATAGTGGAGTAAACAGACCTGACAATACCCCCCGTTTAACAGATGCTGTCCTTTACATCATAGCAATCACAACATACGAGAATAGCAACAACAAGGTGATTGGGAGGTAAAGGCAGAACCAATAAACATAGTCAAACAACATAATTAGAGAGTCTTGCAGATAGTCTTTCCACGATTAGGCTGTACGGGGCAGAAATTCCCTTGATCTTCAGTGGAGTAACTCAACAACAGAGGATTATTGTCAGGTAGTGACTTGGGGGCCATGGGTGGCAGGGGGTCATCTGTGTCTTCTAGTTTCCCTTCACATGAGTTCTTCCAGCAGGTGAGCACCACTTGTGGCAATGGATGGGGTGGCTGGATCACCCAGGTTCTCAACACCAGAGCTAGTAGGTTCGGGGCTATTTGGGTTTGGAGACTTGAGCACGAGAGGTGGCAGGAACCAGTCAGTGGGGCCCTCATGCACTGGTGGAAGGTCGGCAGAGTCGAATGTTTCCTGGTCATCCACAGACCTCCTGGAGCAATCACTACCCAACACACAAGGAGTCAGCATATTTCGGTGCAGCCGCTTCTTCACGGGGACCAAGTCATAGACAGGGAAGGCGGGAAAGGTTGCTCCTCTACCATTTTGGTTCCAGCTTGCTGCCTCGAGTGCGTTTGGTTGTCTTTACCAACATTGGTCCCCTGGTTGCATCGGCAACTCTTCCAGAGCAGAGTCAGGGGCCAAGTCTTTGTGTTTGTCCAACACCAGCTGCTTAACCCACTGCAGCTGCTCCCAATGCCCTTGTACCCAGCAAATGGGTGTTCAGGGTGATAGTTTTTCCAGAGTTCTCAGCAGGAGGTCCATGAGCATCCACAGGCATCCATCCATATCTAGGGACCTTGTCTTTGTAGGCCCACACAACGGCTCTCATGTTGATGCCACTGGTCTCAGTAGCATGCCCACCAGGGTGCAGTTGAACCTCTCACAGGCCCCAGACACTTCCTGATGCCACTGAGGTGGTACAGTTCTGTCATGATCACAGATTCTAAGTTTAGGCCTTGGTCAGAAAGAATCTGTTTCAGACAGCCAAAGGGCTGGACAATGTGCTCCCAAAAGAGCTTGGCAGTAGTGGTAGCTGTCTGATCTTTGGTGGGCATCACTACCACAAATTTGGTGAAGTGGTCAACAAAAACCAACATGTACTGATATCTGTAGGGTGTGCTGGAAAATGTCATAAAGTCCATGGTCACTAACTCAAATGGTTCAGAGGTGGTGATAGTCATGGCTGTCACCTTTTCAGGGGGAGCCTTGGGGATGGTACAGTTTTTGCACTCCCTAGCAAGCTTTATGCACCCAGTGTGACAGATGAGGGCAAAAGTACCACCTCTAAATCAGTGACACAGTCCGGTCTGCCCCAAAATTGCCATAAAGTACCGGACAGATTTCCAGGATGTGTGACTGGGCAACAACGACTTGGAGGATATCCCATTGTTCAAAAGCGATGTGGGCCTATTGGTAGGGAACCTTGTCCCATAATTTCACCCCATCTCTGTCTCAGGATTTCCCTATTCACATGGGACTGTAATGGTCGTGCATACGTGGCACTCAAATAGCTGTGTGAGTAGCAGCCATTTTGTTCTTGTCACAAGTCTCTCATGCCATTTTGTCATAAGAAGGCACAGCCACAGTGACCCCGACTGTAGCCTGCAAATATTCAGAGATATTAATACTTATAGAAAACTGTATCTGGGACTTGATCACAAAAGTGGTGACATCCCAACAACCACCCTTAGACTGGATGATTAGTCAGATGGTCTCAATCAACACCCCCCTTTATGTGAAGAAATGTGGAATACCACCACACTTTGGTTGTTCCTTGGTTGATAGTACAAGACAGTTATCAATCTGGTGTTGATGGAGCATTTTCCAGTGGTACTGGCTGTGGAAGTCTGGGATGAGGCAGACCATATAATGCCTTCTTCGTAGCCCATGGTCCAGCTTCTTCGTCACTTAGTGCTCCGTTGTCTTCAATTGAATGCTTTTATTCATGCTATACACCTCCCAGGGGTTGACAACACTTTGGCTGATGCATTGTCTCGCTTTCAGTGGGACAGGTTCCAAGATTTGGCACCAGCAGCAGGGCAATGCATGGTCCCTTATCCAGACTGGCTGTGGGGGATTGCTTTGGGGTCATCACAGGAATGATCAGATGGTTGGTGAGTGAGAAGACTTGGTCATCCTATTCCAAGAAATGGCGGGAGTGACTGGATTTGTTGCTACTGGCTGGAGTGGATCCAGAGGTCCTAGAAGTCAAATTTGTATATCTCAGCTACTCAAATCTTACATTTATGTCACAGGCGGCCTTCTCGCTTGCCTTTTTTGAAGCATTTAGGATTGGTAAACTTGTCAGCCCTTTTTAAAACTGTTTAAGGGGGCATGTTGGTTCAGGATGTAGTCTGTGGGGAGGATGGGGTTAGTTTGCTTATCCACAGGTCAAAAATGGATCATCTGGCAGAAGCATATGGGTTAGTTTGTTTGCTATCCTGGCTTTGCCCTTGTGCCCAGTGAATGCAGTGGAGTTTCTTTCCATACGCCTGTATTTGGCTGGATAATTTTTGATGCATGCAGATGGGTCTGTATTGTCTATGTTCCAGTTCGTTGCCATATTCTGTAAATGTCTAGGGGTATCAAGCTTGGAAGAAAAACATTACGCCTCACACTCCTTCTGAATCAGGGCAGCCACTGAGGCTGCATGGTGTGGGTTGGATGAAGAAACAGTAAAGCGGACACATAGTGGGCCACTCCTAGTTTTTTGGGGGGCCAGGCGAGAGGACGTCAGGCCCAATGGCAGGAAACTGGGTATCTCACGGAGGGTGGCTTGTGTCCATTGGTAGGGGGTGCTGGGTATGCTGTGGAATAGGGCAGTGCAAAAAGTGCATCACTTTGCACACCTCGATAGACCATCGGATATTTTGGTGTTCCATGTAGGCATGAACAACCTGGGAGTTAGGTCTATGAGGGAGCTAATTTGGGATGTCAAATTTGATTTCCTTTGGCTAAGCATGGCTTTTCCCGACATGCTTATTTTGTGGTTAGACATGGTTACCCACACAACTTGGCGTTTATGCCGGGACTGTTGAGTGGGTTAACACAGCCCATATAAAAGTGAACAAGGAGGTAGGCAGATTTTTTTAGTCGTAATGGGGGGCTGGTTATCTGGGACCTGGAGTTGGAGGTGAACACCTGGTGATATCTTTGGGGTGACGGTGTGCACCTCAAAGCCCTGGGGAAAGACTAGTGGTCCCTAGGGTTACAGGATGGGATACAGTGATGGGATACATGCTGGCTCTATTGGGAATAAAGAAATGCAGAACCACCCCTTATCACCATCAAGGTGACCTCCCAACTTGGACGGTTTAACAGAACGCTCTTAAATATGCTCAGCACCCTGCCTTTGGAGAAGAAGCAACAGTGGACAAGCATATTGCTGCAGTGGTGCATGCCTATAACAGCATCCAGAATGACGCCACATGCTTCTCAACCTATCGTCTAATGTTTGGACGGGAGGCTAAGTTGCCTGTGGATCTAGCCTTTGGCACAGCTCCTGATCACCTAGCCCCCTCATCACATCAGGGGAAAGAGGTTAAAACACCAATTAGAGACTGCTTATGAGAAAGCCAAACAGGCCTCACAGTTGGCAGGTCAGAGGAACAAGCGACGGTACGATTCCAAAGTGAAACTGCAAGATTGGCAGCCCAGATATCGGATGCTGCTAAGAAAACTTGGGGTCCCAGGGAAGCACAAAATTGCAGTCCGCTGGAAGTCCCAACCATTTGTCAATTGTCAGAAGTCGCCAGACCTTCCTGTCTATCAAATCAGCCCGGAAGAAAGCCTCCCCCATCCCCCCCCTCACTCCATTCAAGAGTTTGGTGACCACTTCTATCTGCCATTAAAGACAGCATTTTGGCCCCCACCTCTGCTTTAGGATCAACATCCCCTCCAGCAGGCTCAAATTAAGAGACTCCTACCAGGCCCTGCAGGACTTGCTGAGTCCACTTTACAGTTAGATCCTGCCCATAACAAAAAAAGCTTTGAGCTTGTGAGAGTGGCGAAAGAGAATACTTCAGAAGAGGGAGACAACATCTTCACCCAGGAGGAATCTAGAAAAAGAAGGGAAATAAGAGCGCCCAAGAGACTGACTTATGATGTTTTGGAAAAAAGCTCAGATGTTTTTCATGCTAGCCAAAGAATCTTAGAGGCTCCTTTATGCAGTATATTGGAGCATATCCAAGAATCTGTATGCCCTCCTGCTGAAACCATCCCAGGGAAGGTCTTCAAACCTATGACCTTAACTCCTGTTCAAGCACAGTCTCCTGATCCCTGGTGGGAGTCTCTTGCACAAATTGATTAATAATTCCCTTTATCAGGATGAACAACAATAGAGCTTTTCACGAGAGTATGTGCCACTGAGTTGCAGGACACTGCCACCTTGTGTGTCTTAACTTCCTGCAGTCGGAATAATAGCAGGGTGTTGCACACCTCCCCCGCTTAAAGTATTTGGTCCCCAAAGAACTAACACTCAAACTTACAATGTTTGATATAACATATGTACATTTGTCAAGAAAAATAATTGTCTTTATTAGGAGGAACAACAATTGGTCAAGCCACATGACTGCTTCTCTTACATTGGCCCATATTCATCAAGGGACACTTTCCATTGTTGCCATTTGGTACGGTGGCCTAGAGAGGGACCAACCTTTACCAACTAGTGCTTCTGCTCACTCCTCAAACCTCCTGTTTAAAATCTTCAACTCAACTTGTGTATTAAAGGGGTATTGCCCAAGTTGAATATTGCTTAAAGAGGTAGTGCCTGTTTTTGCATTAATCCTTTAAGGATCCACCTTTTGCACCCAAGGAGACCTGAATTCTTGTAGTGCACCAACTTGGGCCCCAACAAGCGTGCAGAAGATCCTGCACTACAGTCAAAAGGACATTTGTTTCCTGTTTTAAAGTACTCTTTCTTTCTCTTAGTATTGAACCTGGTTACCAGTCTCAGAGGGCCCAAAGTGAGCTAGCCTTACTCTTTGGTACTTTTTACTGTGTGCGAGTCTGTTTTCTGGTAATATTCAAAGGGTTTACTCTGGCCAGAAGTTGGGTTGGAGTTTCAGAGTGGGGACAAGAGCGACAGGGAACCCTAAAATAATTCAGCGACTCCTAAAGCGGTAGTGCTATATCGGTTTTGAATAAAGCAGGGGAGAATTAGATTAGAAGCTCCATTAAGCCTTTATTGCTGCATCCTTTTTGGAGAAATGTCTCCTTACTTCTGGTCCTACTGACAGAGAATCTACCGAATGGGGACTCTGACAGAAATAAGACCTGAGAGAAGTTCTAACCTTCTCTATGGTATGGAAAACTGAAAAAATAAGTTCTATTATATTCTGCCTTTCTTTCCTTTAGTTTATTAAACTTTGGCAAGAAACCACTGAAAGTAATAGACTGCGTCTGTTTATTGTGGTGTAAATTAGCGGAGAAAAAAAAGGGACGGGAAGTATTTACTTGGCAAAATCTATTCACAAAATAGATATTGCTGAATTAATCCCATTTTGCTGAAATATGATAGAAATTAGTTGAAAAGTTTTCCAGCGCAGTTTTCTAAACAGATTAAACTATTGGAATCAATATTTCCTGTGAAAAAAGAGCAAAATATTGATTTTTGCCAGTTAATAGAAATAGCCCATTGTTATAATTAGACTTATGGAACAGTTTATTATTGTATAAATTTCATAGTTTTGTTTTCAATTTTGAATTATATTAAAGAAATATGGAGGTTGCCAATAGTTATGTTTCATTGTGAAAATTCTAGTTGCCTGGCTGTCATGCTGAACCAATGACTTTAGCCATTTAACTAAAACATTTATGTACATAGATCGGTAGCTATGACTTCCATTACTGTTGAAATGACAATGCCATGTTAGAGATGTTAGTGACTGGATTGACAGATAAACACAAGTGAAATACATTTAAAGTGTAATTAAAGGATAAATTCACCTTTCATAACATGTTAAACCCATATTCATGCTTTCCAGGCTCCAGGCTGCATTTAATTACCTATTTTTTTTTTAAAGTGAACTTATCCTTTAACAACTTGTCGAAGCCGCCGCAGTACATTTACTAAGGCAGGTTGGCGCGTACAGGCACAATCATGTACCTGCATGTCACAGCTTTCTTCAGGGTCCACTTTTGCATGCGCGCATGGACCCGGAAGACTGTGCTGTCATTCACTGCAGCACAAGTTGATCAGCAGCTTCTAGCGAATGATGGAAGATCTTTGATTTTTAAAATTTTTTATTGGATATGTTTTATAGCAGAAAGTAAAAAACATTTTTTTTCAGACATTTGGGTCTTTTTTCATTTATATCGCAAAAAATTAAAAAAAAAAACCCCAGTGGTGATCAAATACCACCAAAAGAAAGCTGTATTTGTGTGAAAAAATAATATATATTTAGTTTTCATCCAGTGTTGTATGACCGTGCAATTACCAGTTAAAGTAGCGCAGTGCCAAACAGAAAAATATGGCCTGGTCATGAAGGGGATTAAATCTTTCAGAGCTCAAGTAGTTAAAGACAAAACTTTTTTCTTAGTTTTGGGTAGCGTGGAGAGGTATTCGAACACCTGTCACAATGTTATTGCTGTCTGTGTCCCCATTAGGGAGATTCATACTCTAAATTGTCTGGTGAAAGGAAATTCCAAATTTTGGGTTGTCTCCACAACAAGAACAGATGACTCTAGTTCTGGCGACCCTGGTGATAACCAAGGATTCTCTCACTTTGAAGGGATTTCCTGTCATTTTCTGTTTTGGCTACAGAAAGTAAAGGGAAATCTCCCCAATGGGTCTTTATCCAAAATGAAAGTAAGTTGTGCATTTAGTTCTACTTTAAGGTCTTACCTGTCATAAAATGTCTAGTTTTGTCCAACAATCTTGTCCTAAGTCTAATCCTAGTAGCCTCTTTGCCAGTCAATGATCTCACATGTTTGCATATCAGGAAGCAACACAGCTTACTGACCATCCACTCTGAGCCTATGATTGGACAATGAAAAACAATAATTCTAGTGAATTTCTTGCTCTACGCCATCAGCTCTCTCTTACCATCAGCAAGTTCACAGTTTCTTTACAGCCCCACTGGCTAACACTACAGCCCTTCCCTTTGCCAGCTCTTCTCTTGCAAGAAAAAGGAGGAAATGAAGAGCTTGGAAGGGAACTGAAACTGGAGCATGTTCAGTAGATGACAACAACTAGCCTACACAATTTCAGGCTGCAGTGGAGACACAGAGAAGATGGGAGGGACTGCTGAAGGCAGGATCAACCAGGTATATTTCACTCTACACAAAACAAATGCTTTAGTTGCTTTGTGGGTATGCGCACACTGTTATATAGCATGCGATAAGAGCTTTTCATAGTCTGACACATTTAACCTCCTTAGCGTTATTCCCGAGTGTAGCTCGGGGTAAAATTTCTATACCAAAAGCGGTAACCCCGAACTACACTTGGGCTTACCATGCGGCGCTACTCTGGGGGTCCCTGCAGCACTTACCTTGTCCTTCGCTCCCACGATGTGTCCCCTGCAGCGTCCCTGGCTATCTCCTCCAGCCGATGCCGGCATCCGGCTTCTGTGTTCCGGTCCCTGTGACGTCGGGACGTACGGGCGCCGGAACCGGCGGGAAATTTGAAATTTTTAAAAAATGTAATTTTTGCTGTCATTGCTGTTTCAATGCATTTCACATATATTTTGTCCCTACTGCTTTGTCCTGTGCCCTGCCTGCATTTTGAATGTTCTTTCTGCCTGGAAACTTAGAAAAGTCCATGGCGTCCAAAAAGCGTCCCTTTACGTCAAAAGCGGTTTTAGAGCAGCGATAGTAAATCAGAACCACTTGCAGAATTGAGTGATAATGATTCGTGGGGAAATTCATCATCAGACACTGAAAACGATTTTGCAACTTTGCTCAGCGATGTGCGAATTTGCCTCTGTATTTCAAATTTCAGTGTTTTTGGTTTGATTATATTATTGAATTAAATTTATTATTATATTATTATTTTTTATGATTATTTATTAAATTATAATTTATGATTTCGTGTTTCAAATTTTATCATATCCGGAATGTTTACTAGACTCTTGTTCGGACAGATTTCAGTGAGTTATTCCTAAAAATTACAATAAAAAACGACATATTTCCATGCAAAAAAATGGTACCGCTTTCAGCACAAAAAATCGGAAAGAATCATACCGCCAAGGAGGTTAAGGGTTAGTTCACATTTCCAATAAAAAGGTACCATGCATTTAAGTGCCCCAGTTTAAAAAAAAAGAGTGTTCAGCTTTGATAAAATGAGCTTCTGTTAAATGTCATACATGTATACCATGCACAGACTCTCCCAAGCCTGACACAAAAACTCCTAGTGAGCGCGACCCTCCTGGTCCTGCCTAGATGGCAGGAAGTACCATCTGGTAGGCGTACACCCTGAGCACTGCAGAAGCAAGTGATCCACCATGATTAAAGTAGAATACAAAGTAAAGCCTAATTAGTCTTAAAAATACTCTCTCCCCCCTCTTAACACCAATACTAACTAGTCTGTGTATAAAATATGCATATACAGTACTTACCACATTTTATTCTGGTCACTTGATCCAGCTTCACTGTGTCAGCTAGCAGTGGCTGCAGGGGAGAGAAGCAACCACTAACAGCAGCTGCTTCATGGGGTCTGTGACTGGACTAGAGCGGGTTGAAAATAGGTAAGTGTATACATATTTTTTTTACATAGGTTCATTAGTATAAGTGCTAGAAGGTGGGGGGGGGGGCATTTTTAAAACTAGTTATCTGGAATTCTACTTTAAAAAGCATGCAAAGTGTGCTCTCTCTTGTAGCACCCTCCTAGTTTAGCTAGACCCTAATGGTTAGTTAGGAGCCGATTAGCAGCTCATGTGAGATAGCCAGGGGGGTGAAATTCTGGTAAGGACTGAGAGACTCTGCAGGCCAGCCCCTCTGGAATTTCCCCCTGCTCTGAGCATTTCAGAGGAGGGTCTTGGAGGCAGTGGGTGAATTGGAGGAGTGGTTGGCTGTACTTTTGTGTGACCTTAGCCAATCCCCAACAGGAGGCTTGGCAAGGAGCTGGACTCCCTTAAAAAAAAGCCTGCTCAATAGTAGGAGTGTTGTGGTGGGAGAGAAGTGAGAAGCAGGAAGATGTGAGGCTGGAGGAGGAAAGCTGCCAGGAGGCCTAGTGGGAAGGGGCCTGTCTGTGAGCATGTAAAGGAGGAAAACTCAGGACTCACTGGCCCCGAGTGAGGACCACCTGTATGGCAGGAAGGGAGTGGCCCAGTTGATAGACCTGGTAGCAGCAGCCATCCTGCAAGTGGTACAGGAGAGGATCTGAGTGAGTACATCTGCACCCCCTGGGTGGATAGGGGAAGGAGCACTCTGATGGGAAACCAGATTAGTCCTCTACTAGTGACTGTTACCCATTTAAAGGAATAGGAGCCAGATCCCCTGCTCAGGAAGAGAGTCTACAGATTGCTGGGTGAAGAGGAGTTCATCTAGGGTCTGGGGTGGTACAACCAAGAGCTGCTGGCTAGCACTCCAATGCAGACTGCATCAGAGGAGAGAAGCTTGTGAATAGTTTAGGAAGTTGCCCTCAGTTATAGGTTCCCTTGGGCATACTATACACCCCTTACCCCGTCCAAATTGAATCCCCTCAATAAAATAACAAAACCAATGCACAAGGCCTGATTTCTGTCTATGAGTGAAAGCTTGTGTGGAAAATGCTAACTGACTGGCTGTGCAGGATTATAGGGGGACCCAAGTTCATTAGCAACCCCTAAGGGGGGAGTGCTACACTTTCTAATGCAGAGCAGCGTTTGAGCTTGGTGTTGTGCGACAGAGAAAGCATGCAGATTTTGAATGAGGCCAAGCAGCACAGGCATGCTCCCATTGTACAGATCTTCCTGCCATCTAGAAATGTCCTCCCGTGGCTTATAGGTATGATATTTAAAAGAAGGTCCTTTTTTTCAAAGCCGAACAGTGTTTTTATAATCAACTAGGGACACTTAAATTCCATGGTAACTTATTAGAAAGGTAAACTAACCCTTTATATGCTGCAGCATACATTTTCCTTTAGACACATTCTATTTTTAGTAAAACTAGAAAAACCTTAAACTGTAAAGAACCATGGGATAAGATAATAATTATAATTGTGATATTAATAACTATGCTTCACATCTCTGTTAGCCAGCATGCCGTATGAAGCTGATGCATCTGCAGTTGGTGAGGTCACATGATACATCCTGTAGGGCTTTGTCTGCCATCCAAACTTCGGATCTGTACAAGCCGGCAGACCCCTCTGACACGATCAGCATAATGAGTGCAGAGAATTATTGTGAGTGTCAATGGGTACCAGCTGGGGTCTATATCTCTTCCTGAAACCCTACCTGTAATTTATGGGGAGGTGTGAAGCCGCGAGGCACAGTAATATGGTCGTCCAGACATGCGGCAGTGTCAGCCACCACACGGCACTTCATTTTTTTATGAATATGAGTCAAGGCGTCACTTTGAGTAATGAGGGTCTCTGCTTTATCATCCAGATGCAGTATTTTCTTGTCGGCGGTTGTCCGCTTTCCAATCTATTCTGGATGTCGTGAAAGAAAAGGGGGCCAGAAAAAGAATTGGTGGAATGGCAGGACCCACATTGAGGTTGTTTTTTTAAAGCTGTAAATTTTGGCTTTGCTGCCATTCCTTATGTTCTATCATAAACTACTTTTGTAGGTGTGCTTTGGAAAGGTACAATGTTCATTTAAAGAGGACCTATACCCAAATGAAATGAAATAAACAGGGAGGCACGCATTGTTGAACTTCTATGAAAATGCTGGTTGCCTAGTTTGCTTATCCAACTTCCACTGTCTTTAACACAGCCAACTAGTGACTCTGCCTCAAACAAGTCAGTAACAGGATGATATAATAGAAGAGAAAGATGGTTGCCCTCCTAGGAACTTAGTCTGACACTTAGATAAGTATTTCCTGGGACTAATAGCTTTTTTACATGCCACCTGCAATGTTTCTAAAGTAATTTTTTTAATTTAGGTATGTGTTCATTTGCATCATACTTTTGCAAATGGTACCCCAGAAAGTAGAGGAACAATTGCATTAGCAGGAATCTGAGCAGCTTGCATTTTCATACAGCAATGGCTTATAGTTCTCCCAGCACGGATTTCCGTAAAAAAATGAAGTTTTGCTTTATGATTGTGGCAAGAATTTTAACCCCAGTTGAATTTGGTGGGCACTACTGCTCACCAAATGCAACCCAATGAAATAGAATTGTTTGTGCTGCAACTTCCCCACAACCGTGTGTCATGCACATGATTGTGGTGGAAGTGATACAACATTTAGGGGGTTATAACAGGTGATGAGGAGGCAACATATCACCTCCTCACCTCCAGTAAAATACCTAGAAAAAGCAAACTGTGTGTGGATTGCTTTTCAGAGTCTTTTGCTGTCAGAGTAGCAGAGGTGAGGTATTTGTCAAGTTGAGGGGGTGGGTGTTTCATACAAAGAATAAAATTAAATGGGTTTATCTTTTGAATTGCATTTGCATGAAATTACTTGAAACAATTCAGCTGAATCATTGGAAAATAATTGGGCTGATCCACCACTCTACCAGGGCCTCGAAACCTGGGATTAGTTAGACTCCCACAAACATGCAGACTAGGTCTCCACCTCTTCCGCATACTGGCTTCTGGAAGGTTCCCATGGTCCTCCAGAACCAGGTGGAGGCGATAGAGTCTGTTAGCAACCGCCTGGTGATACCTCTAGCAGCCCACAGGACAGGATTCCCCAGAGCGCAGAGTCTAAGCCCCAGCCTGCTTGTTCTCCAGGGCCCCAGATGGTGGGGATGGACTTGGAGCAGACTGGAACCAGGTCGCGGCCCCTGAGTACACCCGTCTGCGGTAGAGGAATCCGCCGGGGGTCTGTGCAGGTGGAGAGCCTGACGTCAAGAGGCGGGAGCAGGGATGGCTGAATCCGTGCTGGATGTATGGATGGATGAGCGCGGTCAAACAGGCCAGGTCGGTAACAGAGGGGTCAGAGTAGTACAAGGCAGCAGGCAGAAGAATAGTCAGGTCACTCACCGGGGTCTGTACCAGTAGTTTAGATCAGGTAAGGATATCCAAAAGAGAGGTCAAACTTAGCCAGGGGTCAGAGCAGGAGAAGTCAGCAGAGGTCAGGTCCAGGCAGGTCAGCAACGAATCTCAAACAACGGGAATACAGGAACACAGGAATAAGACCATACGGCAATGAGTGTAGGTGCAGGGCAGGTTTAAATAGTGCGCCCTTCCCTGCCATTGGTGCCAGGCGAGCGATCGCGAGTGTGCATGTGCGGCCACCGCCATCCAGGTCCTAGTGTCCGCCGGCTAGAATGGATTGGCGCTCTACGCATGCGCGGAGCCATTCGTTGCCGCGATCCCTGACAGAGTCCCAACCTGTTAGGTCATCCAGCTTGACCTGCAGTAAATCGACCTTAATCACAGACTCACACAGTCTTACACAATAGCTTTGCCTACACTATTCTAGTAGCACACTAGAGAATTCTACATTACTTACAAGGGCACTTCTCATTTAGCACCCCTGCGGCTGTTCACAGTGAATCCTATCTCTCAAAATGTCACTTACAGGATTTGTGTGAGTGATAGGATCTGCACAGTCAGAGACAGCACTGTGCACCCAGCCCGCTCCCAGACACAGAGTCCCAGCTGGGCAGTGGCTGGAGACAGAGCCATGCACAACATTTGTAACTGATCACAGACACACCCAATCAGGGATGCTCAGGACAGGTGGTGACAGTCCAGCCGGCAGGCAAGACAGAAGGTGCCGCCACCTGCCGGACTGCCGGTGTCCGCAGGCCACTCAGCCCGACTCCAGTCCTGAGCCCTGCTGATAATGCTAGGTTGTCTGGCCAGCTGGCAGGTGGAACAAAAGATGCCACCACCTGCCGGACTGCCGGTGCAGTGCCCACTCATCCCGATTCCCAAGCCCAGACCTGATGGGGCCCCATGTGCCCCCGAGTCCCTCAAGAGTGTCCGCTCAGTAAGACGGCCCTGGGTTATACCCAGTTGTCCCATTGTAAAGCCCACATGATTAGTGCAGTATTGTTTCCAATAGCAACATGTGGTTTCACATCCTTTGAAATTTAATAGGCGGTATACTGTGGTTCTATAACGTCACTTACGGGACAATTGTTGGGAGGATTCATAATACAGCCTCTAATGCTAATTTCATATGGTGAAGATATGCATTATATCATGAGGGGTGTATGAATGTGCATATGACGTCTAGACATACCCTTTTGTACTAAGACAACATTGTATTTTTTATGGTAGTGGAAGGTGGTTATATTTATTATCTATTTGATATTATCTTGTGTACCAATAAAGCTTTTTTTCATATTATTTGGATTTTGAGTAATAGTTAGTTTTGGTTTACTTAAGTCTCATGCTCAGTTGCATGGCCCTTTTTTGGCAGATTGTCTTCTTGTCTGCCAATTTTTGAGTAGATGGTGAAGGTGTGTGGGACAAGAGAATTAACTGGAGTACAGTTTATTCATGTGTACACAGTATATGGCCTTCTCTAAAATTGGATGTACACTTTAAGGTTTAACTATCCCTGAAAGCCACCTCCGCCTTATCCCAGGGCATTGATGAGCATGACACAGTAGAGGTACCCCATGTGCCATGGTGACCAGTTACCCTGTTTATGGTGCCTAGTGTAGCCCAGAAGAACCCACCCCATGGAAGGCATCTCATGTGACCCACACTTGGTGCCAAATGGAAAAGGGGAACATGGAGAGAGTACCAATCACCTACCTTTACATATGTCCATCTTCCTAGGACACTGGGGAAAAAATTAAGCATTCCAGGAATGGAAGGAGTTTTACCTGGATGGCCAATGGCTTTTATTTTTACTAAAAAAGTATGAGCCATCTCTATCAGACTAGCTTAATCCTGTGTCCTGAAAAAAATATGCTTTAAAGCAGAACTCCAGGCAAAAACGTCTTCACATGTCCTTGTTGCTGATTTCCTACCTTCACTGAATATGCATCCATCTTCTGGTTCACTCAGTAGTTGCTCTGAAATATCCTATTCAATTTCAAATCATTAATTCTGTTTGGTTTCCTGTTTGTAAGGCCAGTGGTTGTTATGCCTCCTATTCCCCCAGCCATTGGTCTTGGCACATCCCTTCTGTAGTTCTTTCTCCAGGAAGCTGTAGTTCTTTCTCCAGGAAGTAGTGAAGTAATTCCACCCCACTTGCAGTGGTGGGCAGACCGAGACTCTCAGACACATTCAACATGTACAGAGTACCCGCCCACATTCACTACAATTCCCTGTGGTTGATGGGAACTGTAGTTTTATTTTACTGCAGAGAGAGAGGTGAGGATATAACATAATCCCTGCTGTTACACCTCCTCCTTGGCAGAGCAGATGCTGTTATCTTTTTAATTACAGAGATGAGGTTATGGAAATTCAATTAGACTTTTCACCTGAATGCTAAGGAATTTCAAAATTTTTGTGACTGTTTAGTGTTTTGTGTAGGGGGGTGTACTAATGAGTGATTTTTTCGCCTATCCCGGAGTTCTTCTTTAAGCGCCCCCTGGTGTTGGTCACCTAATCAAAAGAGCCAGTCAATCTGATTACTGACCCTCCCCTTTAAATGAAAGCATGTGACTCAATTCCAGTGCTCCTGAATATGTAAGAAGGAACGGAGGAAGCATGGAGCAGAAAAGCATTTTGTTGATAATAGCTTTTCTATGGATAGATAAGTGAGCGTTCCTGAATTATTTTTTTTAGAAGTAGCGCAACAAAAAACAAAGTTCTGTAGTAAAAATGATATACAGAGCTCTAAGTAGTAGCTTGCTAAAACATCTGGCACAAGCATTGGAAATCCCTTCAATCAGGAAGTCATAGAAACCCAAAACAAAAGAAAAAAGTTATCAAAAAATTAGTTTTCAAGTTTCATTGTGTACAACAATTTCTAGTCTAGTCACTGCAAAAAACACTGCTGATGAGCCACTTCTCCACACAGCAATGGAGAAAGGCATCCTATAATAAAGAGACATGTCAAATCCAAGAGAAACTGGGCAAGAAAACTCTGTAATGGGCTGCATTAGTTTTACTGGGGGCACACTTATCTCTGGGCTACTGAATCATTACTCACTGACAACCAGTCTGGCACACAGCCTGTTATCCAATATCTGGCTGGATACTAGTAGCCGGTGGAAGTGACAGGTCGCAGCCGACCCACAAAGCACTTTGGCTCTGTGGGAGAGTTTAAAAATGTGGATTTCTGATGTTACAGTGCAGTTGAAGTCACAAATATATATATATACACACACACACACACACAGACACACACAGACACACACACACAAAGAACATTTGTTCAACTCACTACATAAAAGTAACTCACTACAAGAAAGTAAGGTTAATAATATAAATTAGATTATACAATCTTTGGTTTTACTCAAATTAGTTGATGCAAAAATGAATACACCCCAAAACAAAAACTACAACATCTAGGATTTTGTATGACCTCCATGATTTGTAAGGATAGCACCAAGTCTTCTAGGCATGGAATGAACAAGTTGGCAACATCTATCTTTTTCCATTCTTCAAGAATGACCTCTTTTAGAGCATGGATGCTGGATGGAGAATGATGGTCGACTTGTCTCTTCAGAATTCCCCATAGGTGTTTGATTGGGTTCAGATCAGGAGACATACCTGGCCACTGAATCATTATCACCCTGTTCTTCTTCAGAAATTCCACAGTGGCCTTAGATGTGTGTTTTGGATCATTGTCATGTTGGAAAAGTGCATGAGGACCAAAAGCATGGAATAATGGTAGCATCTTCTCTTTCAATATAGAGCAGTACATCTGTGAATTCAAGATACCATCAATGAAATGCAGCTCCCTGACACCAACAGCACTCATGCAGCCCCACAGAAGGACACTGCCACCACCATGTTGCACTGTAGGTACCATGCATTTTTGTTTGTACTCCTCACCTTTGCAACACCATAGAGTTTTAAAGCCGTCAGTTCCAAAAACATTTATCTTGGTCTCATCATTCCAGAGTACAGAGTCCCAGTAATCTTCTTTTTCAGCATGGGCCCTGGCAAATTCTAGGTGGGCTTTTTTGTGCATGGGCTTTAGGAGAGTCTTCCTTCGTGGATGATACCCATGCATGCCATTCCTCTGCAGTGTATGTTGTATTGTGTCACGGTTAACAATCACCCCAGTTTAGCTTTCTATTTCTTTAGCTAACTGCAGTGAACTTGCATGGCAATTTTCTTCAACACTTCTAATCAGAAGATGTTCCTGTTGAGGTGTTAACTTCTGTGGATGGCCTGGACATCTCTGTGAGATGGTTGCAGTTCCATCTTTGTTAAATTTTTGTATCACTTTTGCTACAGTATTCTGACCGATAAGTAAAGCTTTGCTGATCTTCTTGTAGCCTTCACCTTTCTTGTGCAAAGAAATGATTTTCTTTCTCAGGCCTTGTGACATTTCTCTTCCATGTGGTACCATTGCTGACAGCATGAAATGAGAAGGGGTTTTCTTGATGCAAATTAACAAATCTTGTTTGCAATCAATGGCCCGCATTTGTGGGAGTATTTTGTATATAGTGTCCTGCAGAAAATTTTGATTCTGAAAGGAAAGTGAAGGTTTTTGGACAAAATTGTTGGGGTGTACTCATTTACGCTGAGCACTGTGCATCTGTGTGTGTGTATATGTGTTTGTATATGTGTGTGTGTATGTATATATATATATATATATATATATATATATATATATTCAGAGGGACATTGTACTAACAATATATTCAGAGTCTCACCTCCCCTTTCCTATTATGTCACATGTACAGTATGTCTACACAAGTGTACAGTTTACCAGGAACCAAGGAACTAGAGTAAGACCTAGTACGCTCTTTAGTGTAGACCTGATCAGATATGCCCATAGTATTACCTGCAATACAAGTCTGCATGAGGACACCTGTGTTGGGGGTGTGGCTGTTTCTCAGCTCGGCCAACACAGAGCACTTGCATAGAAGAGCAGGAAACAGAATTTTTAAAGCATTTAAAAGAAAAAATCAAGGACGTAAAAAAGATATAAAGTGTTAGACTTTAACTAGGCTTTTATAAAGATACACCATTATATTTACAGTAAATACTTAAAGTAAATGTGCCACGGAAGAAACAAACTGTTGTGGATTATCCGGCTCTTAGAGCATTATTCCATTGATACCAATGATAGGGAACAACTCCTTCCACAGACACTAATGATGGGGCATTATTCCTCCTACTGACACCAACGATGGGGCATAATTCCTTTCACCAGTACCAATGATGGGGTACTATTCCTCCCACTAATATGAGGCACTATACTTTCCACTGACACCACCGATGGGGTACTATTCCTCCTAACGACCACAGGTGGTATGGATTTTTTTACTCCCAATGATCACCAAGCCAGAGGAATTGTTTACTCCCACTGACGCTGAGGCATTTTCTACTCTCATGGGCAATAGTACAACCCCACTGCAGTCTAAAAGGACACTAAGATGGCCCTTTGTTTAGAGAGTTTGGAGACCCTCGGTTTAGACACTTCTACATGCATTTTAAAGGACAAACTGACAGTGTGTTTTGAAAGCTCATCCCCCCATCCACTTATACACTTTTGCAGTGCTCCCCATCCAGAGGTGGAAGAGAATACCTAGAATCCCTAGGTGGACAGGAAGAGAGTGTGTGGAATCATGATGGATATTTGACTGTAGGTGTATCCAAGACCAGGGGCGGACTGACATTTGGAAACTCGGGCACTGCTCGAGGCCCGGGGTCAGTAGGGTGCCCCATGAGATGCCCCTGGTACCTTTTTCATAGGCTTTTTTTAGTTTGGGCAAGGATACAGGGGCCCCATGATCCCCTATTGCCCAGGGGCCCCATGAGTTGTCAGTCCGCCCCTGTCCAAGACCTACACTATAGGATACCATCTGTCTTAGTTCATCATGCTTCACCAATAGTGCAAATGGACCTTTGAGTTCTGTAATAGTTTCATGGTCTTTTCCTTTGTGCTGTTAGCAGATTAAAAAAAAAACCAAGTACATAGTCTAATAGATGTGCGTGTGAGATAGCAATGTAGTTTTACGCTATTCTACTAGTGCCCCTGTCTCTGCTGTGCATTCCCTCATCCTGTCTCCAGATAGAACGATTTCCCTGATGCTCTTAAAACAACTATTACTGTCTCCTGTATTCAGAATGATCCTGCTCTAAATCATCCTCTGATATATGTCCGTATATTAATATTTATCCTTCTCTCCACCCTTGTCTTGATTTCCTATTCTCTCTCCCTTTCTCTCTGTCTGATAGTAATAATTCTTTTTCTGACATACCCTTGTATAATATTCCCTGCCCTTGCTGCTCTAAATTGATGTACCAATTGTGTATATTGTGTCAGCTAATTCTTATTCCAAGTTTCTAAGCAGAGCCTGAGACCAATGCAGAATACAATTTGAGGTTTTTTGGGGTTTAGGTGAGCTGTAAGATCCGGGACCTTTGTCATCCTAAGAGACACATTTATATGACAAGTCTTGCCAAGCCAAAGCGGTTAGACTTTAATAATGAACCCGTCTCTATTTTATTTTATTGAGCTGCTCTATGACCCAGATATTTGTAGCAGGACAGCTCACATAAAATAAATGAGTAGATCCTTCATGATTAATTTCCCAGTATTTGCACTGAATGGCTTGAGTGAGGAACTCGTCAAGTGTAGACAGCCAGATATACAGCTATAAGACTGTAGACACAAGAGTGCCTAGGCACCCACACAAACCAAAAGGTGCACTGCTGTTTTCAAGAGGAATTCCAGACAAAGGTTACATTGTTTAGGGTGCTGTTATGGCCGGCCATACATGGGTCGAAATTCGGCCGATTTTTGGTTCACAAATCAAACCTAAGAATAATCGGCTGATTTTCGCTGTTAGTGGGTCAATGGCACCGGCCAATTTTCATAATTCCTCCCCTTTATGGTGATCGGGCATGTTGGAAAATTCGTGAAAAACTACCGATTTTCAACTCAATGATGGTCAAATCGTACGATCATTTTTCCAAAAAGAATATGCACATGAGCCGTGACCTGGAAGGAACAGACGTTTTGCGTGTTATATGAGGTGAACTTTATGACTTGGTTGGCCGATTTTCGAAATCATTGATGGCACCATCGGATTACTGAGCAAACGTTTTAGATTTTCAGATGAAAAATCGTTCGGAATTCGAACCATGTATGGCCTGCATAAGGCACAGTTTACATTTTCAGTTGTTCCCTATATTGTAGCAAATCTTCATTTTTTTAGTTCAGTTTCACTTCAAGTGCCTCAAACACAGCTCCCTTCTCAGCATCCCCACAATAAAAAAAAACCCACCAGACTGCGTGCCGCTTGGTTAAATTGACCAGAGCAGTCATTTTTGAAACAAGAAATACACACAACTGGGGAGGGAGACTTTAATTTTTGTATGCCTTAGGTAGAAAACTCCAGTCCTCAGCTGCACCTCTCTGGCTTGAGAACTTCTTACTAAAACATGAAATCTCCCTGGGAAGTGTGTCCCAAGGGGATTATAACAGCAACAACCAACACAAGAGGGTACATACCCTGACATGAGCTCCCCTTCACCAAAAAACCCTACTACTTTTAATTGCCAAAGGCCACCTATCCACTTGGATGCCATAGCAAATGTTGTGTATTAACTACTAAACTACAACAAAAATGGGTGGATGAGACAATTTTAAGCTCTGCAGAAATCTAGGTAATGGCTTACCAAGATCAAGCTACTAAAAACCACCTCTAAGGATCCTCCTCACTTATCTTACCACCTTCTTCCTAGACAGTAAATTTTATCCATCCAACACTACACTTGTAGCCCATTCTTAGTCCCTTAATTCCTCATCCCAGTCACGTAGTCCCTTCACCAAGCATTTGTCTTTCTCTGGGATTCATTTTCTTAAAGCCGCGTAAGCACCTTCGGTTCCAATCTAGAAGTGTTGGATCTAAGGCTCCATTCACATCTGAGCGTAGCTTTTTTGTGCTTTTTTCGCGTGTTTAGTCGTGTGTTTGCAAACGTTTGTGTGCAATTTGTTCAAGCGTTTTGAGGCTTTTTGAGTTCTGGTGTTTTTGTATTAGCAAATCAAGAAAAATTTCATCTGTGATATCAATTGTTCCCATGTTTTGCCTTGCCATACAAACGCAACAAAACACGCAAAAGCGCATGAAAACGTGATTTGCGCATTTCCATGTATTTCTATGGGAATGAAAACATGCCAAAAATGCATCAATCTGCCTGAATGGAGCTACAAAAGTAGCTGCACAAATTTTTTGAGATTCAGGCGTTCTGCTTCATGTGACTTGGAGTGCAGATGTGAACCATCTCCATAGAGTAATATTGATCCTTTATTTTTTTTTTTCCTAAGCGTTTTGGAGCTTTGCACTACAAAACGCTCAGGTGTGAATGGGGCCTAAATGGGAATGTGGGCTGTAGCTTTTACAAGCAGGTTGCAGTCTTCAGCAGGCATTTTGTAGGCTTCAGTGGATAGTTACACTAGTTACAATAGGTATAGCAAAATCTTAGAGATGATAAAGCTGCTTAGAAACACACTATATAGCAAAATCTTAGAGACGATAAAGCTGTGTAGATGCTCAATAAATGCTTAACGCCTCCTCCAATCTGTAAATTAAACACCTCGCTGTGGCGAGACCCACATGGAAGAAAAATATATTTGAAATATATTTTAAAAATATTCTTCCCAAATATAGACATATTTGAAATGCTACAATTTTGGCCATACTCAATATATTTCAAAATATATTTCAATATATATGTGTGTGTGTGTGTATACACTGTATGTTGAAATTACAACATATATGAAAAATATTTTTATAAATACATTTCAAATATACTGTATGTCTTTAAAAATACAAACCTACATTTTTGGAATGCATTTACAAATATATGTAAAAATGTATGTTAAAATGACTTTTTTATGTTAAAAAAAATTGGAAGAATTTTTTTTAAAAAATATAGATTTTTTTAAATATATTCTTCAGATTTTTTTTAACATAAAAAAGTAACAACATATATTTGTAAATGCAAAAATGTATATTTGTATTTTTAAAGACACACAGTATATTTGAAATGTATTTTTTAAAAATGTTTTCATATATTTTGTAATAAAAGACAGATTTCAACAAATATATATATATACTGTGTGTTGAAATGTATTTTGAAATATATTGAATGTGGCCAAAATTGTAGTATTTCAAATATACGTCAATATATTTGGGAAGAATATGTTTAAAATATATTTCAAATATATTTTTCTTCCATATGGGGAGAATATTAATCTTTGTTCCAATTTAGAAGTTGAAACCACAGGGATTGGCCCCCAATCATGTGATCAACATGACAGCCACAAAGATAGGAGTACAGTGATATGTTAAAGCTGAATTAAATCTACCCCACCTGCCATTAAAAAGCACAACCTTGCAGAGAAAGCTAAAAAAGGGATTACTTATACATCAATAAATTATTATTATTCAGAAGCTTACTTTGTAAATTTGCAATCCTTTTCACCATTGCCCCCCCCGCCCCCCCAAAAGCCATTGCCATCTTGGAAGTTGTTCACAGCTTGCTTCCCCTAACTGTTCTTCCGCTCGCAATATACAGTGCGTCATTCATGAATCTTGCACATAGGGATTATGGAATGAAAGAGAAGACTTGCAAAAGCAGATTGCCTTGCAGGAGATGACTGTGATATAAACAAAGGCAAGGTGTTCTGCTGATCGCGACAATGACTTGGTGCGGGAAATTAGAGTGAAAAAAGCGCGTGCGTGAATGACGCAAGCAGCACACAATTATAGCTGCAGGATATGAGCTCTGTCTACATAATGTGAGTACTTTAAGCTTGCTGATGGGTAAAAATGAAAGAAAATGAAAATTTCGCTGTACCCTAGCAAGCTTATGTACAGTGTACACAATGTATAGGTAATTTAATAATTAACTTAAAATGTTAACATTTGATTAAAAAAGGTATGTGTAAGTGTAACAAAAAATGCTATATTTTCTACATTTATGTCCTTTTTCTGCCTATGAACTCATTTAGGTATGCAAATTAATCAGACTTAGGTCCCATGTACACGGGACACTTCTGAACGATGGAAACTGACTGCTGGAAAACGTAGCTTAAAAAAACATCTGTTTAGCTGCGTTTGCATAACACGTTTATGTGCGTTAAAGTTTAGAAGCGTTTTTTAAAGTTAACCACAGGAGAACCTCCCAAATGCCCAGAATGCACTGAAAAGTGGCAAATTATTAACTATTTCAGACTGTTTCAGAGAAATACAGAGAGTAGAAGCAGAGGCAGCAGCATGTGTTGAGATTAGCTTAGGTGTGAGTTGCTCATTAACATTTATTTTGTTTCCAAGGGTGGGAAAGGTGTCTGGTGGAGTGAGTCATTAAGGCCACCTGGCAGGGGGTCTGCCTGAGGAATTTGAGGTGTGAATGGTCATTAACCTCCCTGGAGGTATTCCTGAGTGTAGCTCGGGGTAAAGTTTCAAAACCACAAGCGGTAGCCCCGAGCTACACTTGGTAATACCCTGCAGCGTTGCTCCGAGATCTCTTCTTCACTTACCTTGTCCTGTGCTCCCTCTATGTCCCTCCTGCATTGTTCCCTGCAATGTCCTCCAGCGGATCTGTCTTCTGGGTTCCATTCCCTACGATGTCAGGACGTATGGGGACGGAACGGCGGGAAATTTTAAAATTTTAAAAGTGACATTCACTAAATTCACTAAAATCACATAGTAAAACATTACTGTATCAAACTATTTCACATACATTTTGTCCCGAGTGCTTTGTCCTGTGCCCTGCCTGCATTTTTACTGTTCTTTCTGCCTGGAAACTGAGAAAAGTCCATGGCGTCCAAAAAGCGTCCCTTTAGGTCAAAAGTGGTTTTAGACCGGATAGAGAACAGCGATATAAATCAGAACCACTTGCAGAATTGAGTGATAATGATTCGTGGGGGAAATTCGTCATCAGACACTGAAAACGATTTTGCGACTTTGCTCAGTGATGTGCGAACTTGGCGCTATATTTCACATTTCATTGTTTTTGGTTTGATTATATTATTGAATTAAATTTATTATCTTATTTTTTATGATTATTTATTAAATTATAATTTATGATTTCGGGTTTCAACTTTTAACATACCCAGGATGTTTACTAGACTCTTGTTCGGACAGATTTCAGTGAGTTATTCCTAAAAATTACAGGCCTACAATAAAAAAACAACATATTTCCATGCAAAAAAATGTACCGCTTTGAGCACAGAAATATGGACATAATCAGACTGCTAGGGAGGTTAACATATCTTTTATATTCAAGGGTGGGAGAGGTCAGAGGTGTGAATTGGTCATTACAATGTGTGACAAGCTTGGTAGGAACATCCTGTGTTCAGTGTTCTGTCCATTTGAGTACCTAGAAAACACTTTGCATGCATTTTTCATGATGAAAAAAAGCTCTGGACAGCATCTGGAACTGGAAGAGTTAAAAAAACATTTTCAAACACAAACGCTTATAAATGCGATTTGCCGCGTTTACAAGCGTTTTGCGTTTGAAACGCTGATAAAATCGACTTCGATAAAATCGGCAGTTTTCTGCGTTTAAAAAAATGACTGTAAACTCAAATGCCTGTAAATGACTGTAAACTAAAATGTGTACATGGACACATAGGAAAACATTAGGGTGAGTTCAGGGGCTGCTGAAAAAAACACTGAACAGCTCCTAAACGTGAGTTTATCAGCTGCAGTGTACATGAGCCCTTATTGTCAAGTGAACTGAATCATACTAAAGCTTGTAGAAAGGAACTTGAAGGCTGCTGACCTGGCTCTGTTGCAACTGCGGTACAGAAAGCGAAGAGAAATCTCTGCAGCTGGTCACAAGAACAAAAATAAGTTCCAAAACTAAAAAAAAAACAAATTGTCTACCATAAATCTAAGCCACAATGATGCACATGAAGCAGGAAAATTTTTTAAAACATTTTTAACCACTTGCCCTCCAGAGGATTTCCCCCCCTTCCTGTCCAGGCCATTTTTTGCGTTACGGCGCTGCATTACTTTAACTAATTGCGCAGTCATGCAATGCTGCACCCAAATGAAATTTACATCCTTTTTTCCCCCCGAATAGAGCTTTCGTTCGGTGGCATTTAATCGCCTGTGCATTTTTAATTTTTTTACGCTGACAATTTTGAGAAAAAAAACTTTATTTTTGACTTTTTGCTTCTAAACACGTCCAGTAAAACATTTAAAAATCAAATTTCATCATAAATGTATTCTGCTACATGTCTTTGCTAACAAAAATCCCAATATGTATACATTAATTTGTTTACGTGAAAGTTATAGCATTTACAAATGGCGGTATATATACTGGGATTTTACAATTTATTTATTTTTACTAGTAATGGCGGTGATCAGCGACTTATAGCGGGACTGTGGTGGGCATTCTGACACTGGGGGGAACTGACTTGGTGTCACTGACATCCCCAGTGACTCCAATACAGTGATCAGTGCTAATAAAAAGCACTGACACTGTACTAATGGCACTGGGTAGGAAGGGATTAACATGTGGGGCAATCAAAGAGTTAACTGTGTGCAGTTTTACTGTGTACTGTGTGTGTGTGCTTCACTGTAAGCACACTGCTTTGCATGGCTCTGCTATGCAAAGCCATGCATAACAGTGTGCAGGAGTTGACAGGGGAGAGAACTGTATTGTTTGCTTCCAGTTCTCTCCTTCCATCAGTAATAATCCTTGATCACCGGGTGCCGGCGAGTAATCACACAGTTCGCGCGCACCCCCAACTCGAAATGCGAAATCACGTATATATACGTGATTTTGCACACCCATGCCACCCTGTAGCATATTACTGATATAGGGGGACAGGAAGCGGTTAATTGTAGCAGTCACCCACTTGGAACTGCTCACTTTTACGAGACCTCTTAGGCATTCTATGGGTGATCTAGCATACAGCTGCCCCAAACCACTTAGTAACCCACCACATGACAGACTTCCACTCTTACGATCTTCTTTTGCAAAATGCATGGGTTTAGTATCAAGGGGAGAGAGGGTTAGGGGTACAGGGTACCCCAAAACAGCAGCAAACATTCCTATGACCAGTAGTATCTTGTAGTATCTTTGACTGGCTAATGTAGAACTGGGTAGGGTAGATGGACAGCTACATTGAAATATCTTAAAGGATAAGTTCACCTTTTGGACAAAAATAATAAATGCACATTTTTTTACAGGTAAAAAAATGTGTATTTATTATTTTTGTCCAAAAGAGCCTGGAAAGCATCGCACCAGCAATCAGTAGATCGCTGATGCTATGCAGGTCTCCTGCAGACCTGTCAGAATATCTTCTTGCCGTATGGGATGCACAAGCAAGCAGATATTCTGACAGGAAACTTCAATGAACTACCATTGAAAACTAAAAGCCCACAGCCTAAGGCTGCCGGGACTTGTAAATTTGATAGATAGTACGGGTAAACTTCTCCCCCTATTTTCTGTCTGCAGGAGGGAGGGTGGTGGGCGCAGCTGCGGCTGCAGCTATGGGAACATGTTAAATGTTCCACCCTAAAGACGGGTGGAACATGTAACATGTTCCAAAAGTGAACGTATCCTTTAAGCCTCTCTTACAAGCTTGTAGTAGAGGACCATTAAGTGAAGACCAGTAGTGGACAGCAAAACTCTTTGAAGGTGCTCCCCCTTACTAGCCACCTTACTGTGTCCTCAGGCCCTGGCATAGGCCAACTGCCAACCCTTGGGGTTTGGCTCTGAATCTATATCCTCCCTAGGCAACAGGTCTGGAAGGCAAAGGATCTGTGGATTCTTCTCACAATTCCCAGGCAGAAGGGCCTGGGAGGCAATGGCTGGATCCCTCACACACACACAATGCCTGAGAGGGAAGGTCCCTTCAAGAAGGCCCCCTACAAATATTTATCTCCTTACCCAGCCCATGTGATTGGCATAAACCTTCTAACAACTGGCTTGAGTGGGGTAGGTGGAGGTGGAGATCTAACTGAACAACATAGGAGAAGTCAAAGATCACTGGGCACAGTGTCGCCACCTCGCACCTGATTTAAACCTCTAATTGCGGTACTACCGTGTCGAAATCACGTGCATTGAAAATCATGGGTTTAATCAGGAGTTAGAAGGCAACATATTGCATATAAACAGTACATTTGTACACCCCTGAACACTGCAGGTAAAGGGCGTGCGGTTGGGGCGGGTGGTAAAAACACATTTTGACTATGGGGTTTTACCACCCTCAAACTGAAAATGTAAATGAACCCTTACTGTTCTGAGCCCCCTGTAAGGCTGTTTTTACACTTATACTATTATGCCCAATGTATTGCTTCACAATGACCTGAAGATCACTTCTTTCCTGCTGCTGGCACCATTCTGGAGACCGCTAACGGGAATAAGAGTGCAGTTGGTATCACTCTGCATGGGACAAGAGCCAGCACTACAGAGGTGGCATCGGCTTATGCGGCTCTTGCTCCCTCCTACACCTCCATCTTTACAAGTAGCATTGCACTCTGTTTGATGCTCTGGGATGGCAGGTCAGCAAGCCCAGATGACAATCTTCCAGTCACCTAGCCACGATATACTGGTAGACCATGATCTCCTGGTTGCTGACCCCTGGGCTAGAGCGAAATAAATATTTCCTGGGCTTAGGGTATAACCCAACAAACCTAGATAACAATAAAAATCAGAGCTTGGGATGGATACAGCCTAGGCGCAAACACTAAATTTAGAATAGGGACACTCCAACTTAAAGCAGGACCCCTACCATAATAATACTGTAAAAATCACTAATATTATTTTAATAATGTATATAATATTTGCTTTACCTCATATTTAGTGGAAGCATGAAAATGCAGCAAGTGTTCAAATAGTTGCTTAGCACCGGCAGGGATGCAGTTTGAAGCTGAGAGCCATATCCATCTTTGAAGGCACTGGTTCTGGGCTGTTGCTGTAAGGCAGTTATTTTCAAAAGGGATGAATGAAACCCTAAGGTTCCTCCAGAGGTTGCTAGGGGTTCCTTGAGCTTTAGCTGACTGACCTGCCATTTATTGGTGCCGTCATCGTTCCAGGGCCAACAACACTTGATAAAGCCAGGAGCATGACATAATTAGAAATAAGAGGGGGGTGCAGCGCTAGTAAAAATTCATAAAGATGATAAATAAATACATTCATATATAAATACATACAATAAAGTGACACTGTGCAAGTATATGTGCCACTAAATTATGTGGCTAATATCGTGAAAGAGATGCACTATATCAAATAAAGATAAGTCCAAAGTGACAATGTGAGTGAGATCTCGGATGATCTTCAGACGTCCAATGACTAAAATCGTGGATGAGGTGAGAAAATA
This sequence comes from Staurois parvus, assembly GCF_062004578.1. Classification (NCBI taxonomy): domain Eukaryota; kingdom Metazoa; phylum Chordata; class Amphibia; order Anura; family Ranidae; genus Staurois; species Staurois parvus. Next base: position 2,841,953 of record NW_028317864.1, read on the forward strand.
GGGTATAGATTGCGCACTCACCAGATACGCAATCTTTATGCACATTTATGTAGTATAACAGAAACATCAGATGTCCTCACATAGGTCTGGTCAGATCTGGTCATGTGTCCTCCACTGCCTCATGGTTCACACTCAGGATTCACATTTAGGGATGACCGCTCTGTGAATGTAGCCAGCTCCCGCAGGAGCAGCTAAACCTCTGTGCAGGGCGTGGTATGTGTAGGGAGGCGGAGCACAGGTCTGGACTCAGGGAGGCGGGGCCACGGTGTGGACTTTAGCCGTATGTAAAGGTGGCATTCTGATTAACACTGTAAGGGTTGCATTTTTCCTACTGTCTCCCAATGTAAGGCTAATTTTTCCCATTAACCCCTGTTGAATTGGTTTTAGTAAGCATTCCCAGAGACCTGACACTTATTTTAGGGGTTCCTTCTCTGGGGTAAAAAGGTTGAGAAAGGCTGCTATAAGGCAATATAGGCAATCCTGCACACAGCTGATGCTAGATCCATAGGAGAGAATCTGCTGTTGTCTGTAGACAAAAACATATAGGGAGAGACCAACACATCCCGGCCAGGGCTGCTTACTTTCAGGATCCTTTGCAACACAATTGGACAATGAATGAAGCTTCTTTTCCGTGAATGAGCTTTTGTAGAACATTTATATGTAATGTCAGTGGCGTCCCTAGGGTTGGTGTCACCCGGTGCGGTAAAATGTGGTGTCATCCCTCCAGAGATGGCCGGTCCCTGTCGTGCACACACAGCCTGGCTCTTCTCCTCCCTGTGTCCCCGTTGCACCCCCCGGACCAGTGTTGCAAGATCAGTTAACCCTGTATAGGTTGCAAGCTGACGATCCCCGTAAGATGGATTGGATTTGTGGATTGGGGAGTATAATGGATTGGACTCCGATACATTATGCTCCCCAATCCGCAGATCCAATCCATCTTGCAGGGATCGTTGGCCTGCAACCTATAAGTGGTTAACTGATCTTGCAACACTAGTCCGGGGAGTGCGACAGGGACACAGGGAGGGGAAGAGCCAGGCTGTGTGTGCACGACAGGGACCGGCCATCTCTGGAGGGATGACACCACATTTTACCGCACCGGGTGACACCAACCCTAGGGACGCCACTGACATTACATATAAATGTTCTACAAAAGCTCTTTCACGGAAAAGAAGCTTCATTCATTGTCCAATTGTGTTGCAAAGGATCCTGAAAGTAAGCAGCCCTGGCCGGGATGTGTTGGTCTCTCCCTATATGTTTTTGTCTACAGACAACAGCAGATTCTCTCCTATGGATCTAGCATCAGCTGTGTGCAGGATTGCCTATATTGCCTTATAGCAGCCTTTCTCAACCTTTTTACCCCAGAGAAGGAACCCCTAAAATAAGTGTCAGGTCTCTGGGAATGCTTACTAAAACCAATTCAACAGGGGTTAATGGGAAAAATTAGCCTTACATTGGGAGACAGTAGGAAAAATGCAACCCTTACAGTGTTAATCAGAATGCCACCTTTACATACGGCTAAAGTCCACACCGTGGCCCCGCCTCCCTGAGTCCAGCCCTGTGCTCCGCCTCCCTACACATACCACGCCCTGCACAGAGGTTTAGCTGCTCCTGCGGGAGCTGGCTACATTCACAGAGTGGTCATCCCTAAATGTGAATCCAGGTGTACGACAGGGACCGGCCACCTCTGGAGGGGTGACACCACATCTTAACACAAATCTGATCCATCTTGCAGGAATCATCGGCTTGCTTTAAAACTTTTTACCTGGTGTGGAGTGTCCCCGCACCCACCTAGGGACGCCACTGTGTAATGTATAGCAGTTTTACAATGTTAGATAAATGTAAAACAAATGACGGTATATCTACTGGATTTTATTTCATACTAGTAATGGCGGCTATCAGCAACTTATAGCGGGACTGTGATAGCACGGCGGGCATTCTGACACTGACACGACTCATTGACACTAATACAGTGATCAGGGCTAATAAAATGCACTGACACTGTACTAATGACACTGGGTAGGAAGGTGTTGACATCTGGGGCAATCAAAGGGTTAACTGTGTGCCCAACTATATGTAATGTGTTGACTGTGAGTTGTTTTACTAGGGGATGTGACAGTTTTAGTTTCTTCCCTGCAAATCTCAAAACTGATTGGTCAAAACGTGATCATATTCATAAACAAAGTATTTTGGTGCTTCTGATTGATGAAAAATGATTGATAATATTATTCTCTGCAGATCGACTTAGTTTTATTGAATCCACTTGGATAATGTTGATTGGGAGAGTTTAGTTCTGCTTTAAGCTGGCCATAGACACAAGTGAGGTGAATATAGAGATATCCCCTTGTTGGGACATTGTGTTCTGATAGTGTGACCCACCACCAGCTTTAGCCTTCCCATCTAATCAATTTAGACTGTTTCATTTGTAATCCTTATGCTGCTAGCCTTAGTAAATAGGTAGGAAGGTATCAGGGGTGGACTGACAACTCATGGGCCCCCGGGCAATAGGGGATCATGGGGCCCCTGTGTCCTTGCCCAAACTCAAAAAAGCCTATGAAAAAGGTACCAGGGGCATCTCATGGGGCCCCCTACTGACCCTGGGCCCTCAGGCAGTGCCCGAGTTTCCAAATGGTCAGTCCGCCCCTGGAAGGTATATTTTATTTATGTGTTTACATGTTTTTTTTTACAACTCTTATATTGCTTCCTGGTTTCTGGTCTAGGCCAAAATGATGTCATACATCCCAGGAGTCTTCATGGGCTTATTTTTCTTTTATGGAGGAGGGATTTTCTCAGCTAAACTCACCCTAATGCCTGCATGGCTAAGCTAAGGGTAGATGGATTCCAAGAAGTAAAAGCTACATGAATCAATTGCACTTACTTAAGATGGCTACAGCTAGAAATGATACGGGGTGTTTTTCAAAGCAACAAAATAAGCCATGGAGACATTTGATAGATAGATTTGCTTTGAATAATTCAAAAATGGGTTAAATAGTGCTAAGTGAAAGGAAATCTCTCTGAAGATCTGTTGATAGCTGTAAAAGCAGGCTACCTATTTTTCGTATTGTATCAGAAAAAAAGAAATCAAAAAACATTTACTGGACATGCAAATAAAAAATGAAAACCTTCTGTTTCTGTACAGCCGTACAGTGCCTATAGACACTACACAGCAGTCAGCCATCCGAATACAACACAGCTACAGAATGATCATTGTATAAACATATAGTTGACATCAGATGAACGGTTAGTGCCCGTGGAGAGGAGAGAAGGGCGCTCTGCTGTCATACGGTAAAACAATAGTGACTGGCGGGAAAAATCCATTGCTTCTTCCCCTCATCAGTTCATAAGAGAGACCTGCAGACATAAAAAACGTAAAATGTCCACACCAGGAAAATGTTTTTTTAATGTCTGTAGGCACTTTAAGGGCGCTGTAGTAATATCTACACCCCCAGGTTCTCCCACTATCTTTTGGATTAACACCAAAGCAATCAACACAATAAAATGGCCATATCAGGCCAATGTTTTATAATGACTGCAGGCACTTTAAGGCTGCTGTAGTGATATCTACACCCCTAGGTTCTCCTGCTATCTTTTGGATAAACACCAAAGCAATCAACACAAGCACAACGCCTCAAGCGACTTGTAATTAGATGACAAGCATATTAGCGATACATGGAGAACATCAAACACATTTAGCAGCTGGACCTGGCAGCAAACCACAGCAACATCTTATTTTTTTACAGTACAAAATTTAATAAGATCGTGGAAAAGGGCAATACCTGTGCAATGTGTAACATTTTTCAACGCTGCTCCATTTGTCAGCAGTGGTTAAACATGTGAAGGAGGTAAAATGCTACTTCAAAGAAGAATAATGATTTTTTTTTATATTAGTTAGTTCCTGATGGGAAAAAGTACATGTAATACTTTGTCCCATCTTCTTAGGTGCCCTACAACACTTGCTGCAATGCTGGAAAGGACGTACCCCACTTGGCACATGGCCAACCAACACCGCAGCTAGCACGGCTGCTTTGATAACAAGTGCCTGTCTCCAGCTGCCAGCGCTTTGCCTGAGGCATGAGAAATTCAGAGGGTGGTAATGTGAGTGAACCTCACCTCCCTCTGCATTCCTGGCACTGGTGCTTGCCGTGGGCAAGTGTTGGCATCCAAAGAGAGGCGCTACAAAGCAAAGCAGCCATCTCATTGCTAGCTGAAGTGTAGGATGGCTGTGTGCCAAGGGGAGGTGCCCGGTCCAATGTTGCAGCAAGTGTTTTAGGGCACCTAGGAAGAAGGAACAAAGTACTTTGTCCCATCAGGAAGTACATTATGTAAAAAATAATGACAATTCTCCTTTATAGACATAGCCGTTTTCATTTCACAAAATATGCAGCTAACAGCGATAAGTAAGTGTAACTCATGCGGCAACTTTTTTTTTTTAAATTTGGATAGAGTGGGGAGGGTATGGAGCCTTTTTAAGGTTTTCTTGCCCTAACATAAGTGGGTGGTAGTGATGGTCAGTAGCAGTTGGAATTGCAGCCTGAAATCCAAAGTCTTGGAGTTACCATAAGAGAAAGGCAAAAATGCAACATTATTTCAATAGGATGTCAGCGCTGTCTGTGTTTTCCTTGGGGAAGGTTTACCCAAAACAAGCAAGCACTTGAGGAATCCCAGTACTGGAGACTGTAGAGCCATGTGCTATTGTGCCTAGCTACTTAAACATTGGGTCTGATAGTGGAGGACTGTACACCTGGCTGCAGATCATATGCCCAGCCACCTCTGCCTCAGCTGCAAAGTGTGAATCAATCAATATTTAACCCTATGGACTAAGACTGGGATGCCATTAAAGTTCATGTGCGTGTAAAGGCAGGCATCCCAATACGTTTGGAAGTATAGTGTATCTTGTCAAGGGAATCCTGGTGTTCTGCTAGGAAGTGCAGAATTAAACTTCTTGCTACCCCCTCTAAAGGGTTAAAGGCCAGTTCTGCCTACTGGTGAATGGGATTTTGTATGATTGGATCAGACTTTGCAATAGCTTGATCCAGTTATTCAAATCCTGACCTGGCCCTGTGTACTTGGGTAGTTGTGGCAGGGATGCCACCAGGAAAAAAGGAATCAATATTGCTGGGAAGGTAGGCTGCCTTCTTTTCTTCCCTCCAGAGTATTAATGCCTGACACTACCATTGCCCAACTCTCATCATGTTTGTTCTGACATGGCCAAACCTGTTCATAACCGATAAGTGTAACAGATAGGGGTATTGGACGAATGATCAGAGGGTAGCTTTAGCTTCACGTTAACTAAACAGGTGCAAAGTAGGATTAACAATGCAAATGGGGTCAAACTAACAAATGAGTGCACACAGTACAGAACGGACAATGGTAAACGGATTATGAAGTTATACAAACAGGAGCTCATAAGAGCAATGTCTCTGCAACTCCATGAGTACTAGATAGCAGTATAGCACAGTCTACATAAGGCTCTATAGAAAAAGATACTAGTGAATAACCACAATTTCAGTAAATAAACAGCTACTTGCTTTTAGCCTCCATGGCAGCAACTCTCACAGCCCATTACAAATCCAGAGTAAGTCTGGTTACACAGCTGGATGGATCTGTGGACTGGCACCATTAGTCAGTGGCTGGAGAAGTCCCAGGGCTGGTACCAAAGACAGGCAGCTGGAGACGAAGGACCATCTCACTTGAAGTTCAGTATTGAAAAGGACAGGAAGAGGGAAACACATTCCTTGGGCATATCCAGGAACTCTTTTGGGAACCCAAAGGATTATGGGAAAAGGTGGTAAAAGAGTCCACACCTACATCTGAGCATAATGAGTCAGGGGGCACTCTGCTATACAGCAACTGTTTATTGCTTTATTGTTTACAGGCACCGTAATAGGAATAAGCATTTGTAAGAATATGAATCCGCGATTTTCAAGTTATAATTGTACATCTTTACCTCTCAAGCACAGGTGTTTGTGCTGGTTTTCACTTGTATTTTCTCCCTGCTGGAGCAGAATTGGTAGCTTAGTGTCAGGCTGTGTCCCCCATGGAGGTTGACCTGTCTCTTGCCTAAGCTCAGGGCTGATAACTGACACTCTGTTAGGATTGCTGGAAAAGAGTTCAGATCATTACAAATGGCCATTGATGACTGGTTCTCTTTATATATGTGCAAAACATAACCACTTACCGCCCAAGGGCTTCCATAGACGTCCTTGAGTTGCAGTGGTTGTACTGGGATGATGCCTGCAGCTATAGACATCATTACAGTATGTATGTCTTCAACCAGCAATTCTTTTTTCGTAAAAGTGATCCTAGCAGCTAGCTTTTACAGACTGTGGGAGGTGGTTCCCCTCTCCCCCAACCCCCGAACCCCCGCCTTCCCAGGCTCGCTCATCCCATTGGGGAACCTGGAATCACAGTCAGTGGTTTCGCCGGCTGACCATAAAAATCATCAAGGATGGGAAGGCCCCCAATGGTCCCTATGGGGAACAGGAAGTGACAAGCATTTTCGGCACTTCTGGTTTGCCAGATCTAAACAGCGCCATTTTTAAATGAAAAAGAGATCACCTCCTCTGTGTAATTTTTTATTAGCTACCTTTCATCCCTTGTCAGCCCTCCTCTGATCTGGAAAAGGGGAGAAAGGTTCTGGTCCTTCACTATGGCCCAAAGATTTGTTTCTACCCCCCGGTACAGGGCCATTTTTATAGACTTTGAACTATGCTGAAGCTAAACTTTGCACATTAAGGTCCTCTGCGGTGTATGTTCGCCGAAAGTAGAAAACAAAAAGTACGTGTTTTTAACACATACTGCTGTCCATGATTTGAGATTCTGCTGGAATCCAATCTATCTCCTGGCAAGGCCTCTACCTGTCAGTGTGATGGTATGTATCACTGCTGCATTTCACTGTCCTCATCTTCCACTGCTCCAGCTGAGCCATCTGACTGTAATGTAGCAGAATGAATGTGATTTAAAGGTTTAATCTCTTCCTGGAATCTCCAGGGCTCCATAGACACCACTTTTGAGCATTACCAGTTTTTATTTCAGCGTTTGCTCTCTGCAAGGAGGCGTCTTTTGAATGAGCCACCCTTCGGGTTGCAGAACCCATGAAACAGTTTTGCAGAGCCATCATCTCCAGCTCCCAGCCTCAGTCCTTTATTAGACTGTGTGTAGCATCCGTATATCGCCAACATCTATAACTGTACCATCCAGGCTCAGTTCCCTGCTCTGTATATTAATGCCAATATTTGTTTCATTTCTGGCCAAACAGTGACAGATGAGGTTAAATGGTGCTTAATGGCGGATACAGAAGGTTTCGCATGCCTGGAACACCTCTCCTCTCCTTAATAACTCCGTGTTATTCTGTAGTGCATCGAGAACTTGATTGCTGCAATATACATAGAGATAAACAAGCACAGACAGAAAGCCTTATCATTTACAATGATAATAACACATGAAGGGAATGTAATAGCTCTGCAGCCTGCAGTATGAACTGGTGCCAGCAGGGGGCAGGGTTGTGCCATTTCTCAGCCTCCAGCTCGCAGTAGGACTCTGGGGACCAGCTGAATAAAGACCACTGGCAGGGATTTGGAATAAGACTTTACTGCTTTTCAGCAAGCGGTGGTCTTATAAACTTATTCGGATTCACAGCCCATTTGTTGTCCTGGAACTGCTCAATCACCCTTCATTTTAGAGTTGAATTTTTTTTTTTTGTAGGAGTTGACAGTAGCGGCTGGAGGTAGTCTGGACCACTGAATCGCATGGCTAATTGTTTTTCAGACTCGAATATATAATCCCAAATCTGATTTGTTTCAATCATACAAACGTATCTTGGGAACAAGAAGACGGTGTCCTTTTCTTACTTTCTATAAAGCTACAACGAACGTGTTCAACCCACTCCTCAAGAAATTTCTCTTCTGATATTTGGCAAAGTTGAAATACTGAGCAAATGATCTCTGGGGGTAATCGACCAGAACTTTCACTTAAATGGAACGCCTGAAAAACAGCTAAATAGGCAGTTCAAAATACATATATGTCAGCTGTTTCACATCCCAGGTCATTTGTAATTCTGTTCAGCCAGTCTTGTAATTTAATTACATCTGCTGCTGTACTATGTTGCCAGGCATGCAACATTTCTATTTACTGGCTCAGCTTTGCAGCTTCCAATGTCCCCGCTCCATCTCCAGCTTGCTCATTGGACAGTGATCCAACATTACCGCCTCTATCCATTGAGCAGGCAGGTGGTGTTGGAAAACTCCAACAGTGGCCATAGAGGCTTCAGTATTTTTTATCTGATTAATGTGCAAACCATGATAGCCAAAACTACTTCTCTAATCGATTTAGATCCAATTTCAATCACATTTGTTCAAACTGAGACAACTGGCCAGGGTGGAATATCATCAATAGTTTTGCATCAACAGAAAGCACTGGGATACTTTGCTCATGAATATACAGTAACATATAAGAATTGTGTGGATGGATAATCTATGCACCACATCCAGAAACTACTAATTCATACAAAAAAAACTAAAGAGCAAAAGGATGGGACTTTCACAGTGCTATTCACTTTAAGGAAAAGAAAAGGCAACTCAACAAATTAAAATCAAGACTTTTGTTGTATCAAAATAAAATACACCTAAAAGTACATTACACAATCAATATGATATAGCTATACATGTGTATACTCCTGAGAAGTACCCTGCATATAACCTCTAAACATATAAAATGTTTATACAGCACCTTTTAACATAACAGAAACATAGTGACAACATATCTAATTCCCAATGATGTCTCTAGAGATGCTGGTAAATTATTGAAGGATGTGAGGTTAAACATCTCTACATGTTTCACCCAGAGAGGCTTCATCAGGAGAGCAAGGAACATACAAGTATGGAGTGGCTCTGTGCACTGCAGAGATCCTCCCCCACAAACCAATGAAAAAAGGGGAAAAGAAGACCAAGGGTGGACCATGAGGAGAGAAAGGCAAAATTACCCCAGACAGGAGGGAACCCTAGAAGGTAGGCTGAGCACTAAGAGCCCTCAAGAAACCAAGCAGCAATCCAATATTATTGGTTGTCCAAAGGTTAGGATAGCTGCATTAAAAAAATGGAAAGGTCTTTATTTGGATTGAGCGTCCCCAATATGTTCATGGTGTAGAGAAGTGCACAAAGAGAGTCCTGGTCATAAATATGAAAGTATTTCAATGGAGCAGATTATGAAATTACATGGTGGAAACAGAGTTGACTATAGGTTGCTTATTCCTATCAGAAGAGATCAATCAGAAAATAAATTGAGCATTTATCGAAGCATGTATGGACACAGTCAGGGCTGCTGTTAAAAACAACGGGGCCCCATACAGCCAACCTGACAGGTCCCCCCCAACCTCCCCCGTTTACTATGCTTCAGTTATGAATAAACACAATGAATGATTGGTACAGATCACTCATTGTGTTCATTCAGGAAAGGAGGGGCTGCTAAAATGTGACATATTTACTGGATCCTTCTCCCACTCTCCATCCTGAAGGATTCTATTGTGTGCTTGCAGCTGGCAGTGAGAAGGAGAGGAGGAAAGCCACCAGCACTGTGGAGATGGGGACACATAGGGGGACTTGGGCAGCAGGGGGAAATTTATGGTACACAGGGAGGGAGATGGGTGCAGCGGAGGGGCAATTACTGGAACCGATCCCTTGTATGGCTCTCTCTACAGCAGCTGAAAGCCAACCGGAGGGAGAGGGGAAGAAGCCAACTTTAAGCTGCTGCAGAAAGAGCCATACAGGGGATCGTTTCCAGTAATTGCTCCCCATGATGTGCTGATCACCCTCCCTGCCCACATCTCATTCACCTAGTAGCCTGAGCCCCCCTGCTGGGCACCGTACAGGAGGGCTGGTGGTACCCCCTTATCCATGGCCCTGGCCACAGTTAAAATGAACAGATCTATAGTCGAGTGATTTCCTGGCTATGCCATGTTGCAGGGCTGTGCAGAAAATGACTAACTAGAAATACAAGTGTGGGTCTACCCTCTTAGCCGCTGTGATTCTAGGTCCCCCTGAGCTCCACACAGCCAGGCAACACACATTTTCCATACTTGCATCCACAGTCAGTGAACAGTCCATGAGCTTGTTTTTCTGTTATTTTTTTAGGGGAAATATCTTGGATAGGGAAGTAGGGATTATGGGATTCCCAACTTGACTGAATCAATGCACAGGGACAATTTCCTTCCTATTTACAGAAACAGATCCTGAATTGTTCTTTTCCTTGAAAGTGTTCAGTCTTTACAAATCAGTAGCAACAGCAGCTTACGGGCTAGGGACTCTCAGCCCCTCTGGAAGTTAGGTTGGATTGGTGCAACTATATGCAAAAGTATCTATTCTCCCCTGTAGAGCTACTCCCAGTTCCACAGCCTGCAGACACTACCAACCCTCCTGGCTGCTCTGAAGATCTCCCAGGACAAAGATAAAGCACAGAACTGCCATTTGAAAGCATGCTACATGTGACAGTCTCTCCCTTTGTAAATCCCTGGGTGTACTGATGTACTTACTCAGTCCTCCATGCTCCCAACGCTCCCAGTCCTTGATCCTGTTCATACCATGATGCTGAATGGTTCCTCCTGAACCAGCCCAAGCCCAGCCTGAAGGCAAGTCCCCTCTAGACATAGGGGACTCCTCCCAGGCCACGGACAGCCTCCTTAGCACTCCATCTTCCACCCAACTCTCCTGCTAGCCTGACTCTCCCATACTTTCAGGCTGGCCTCACCACTCTACCAGGACCTCCAAACCTGGGATTGGTTAAAGTCCCATAAACATGCAGATTAGGTCTCCACCCCTTCTGCCCACTGACTTCTGGAAGCTTATATGGTCCTCCAGAACCAGGTAGAGGCGATAGAGTCCCAACCTGTTAAGACATCCAGCCTGCCCTGCAGTAACCCAACCTAATCACAGAGTCATACACAATTAAATTTACCTACACTAACCCTAGTAGCACACTAGAGGGTGCTACACAAGTAAGGTAAATCAGTTCAAATACATTCTATATGAATTGCAACTTCCTGAAACTTATTTTAAAACTGTGCCTTGAAATCTTCAATGGTTCCCGAGGAATGTTTGCATCTGATTCCTGAAATGACCATTTCAAAGACTTCTTGTTAACATACCAATTTATCATCTTAGAACATCACCTCACACCGTTTGAAATTCATTGGATAGGTACCTACTGGCAGAAGTTACATCCTATAGTAGACATTTCCACCATTTGATTCCATTACCGAGCCAATCCAGCCAAGACTGGTAGATGCTGGAGTGTTTAACTACCTACAGTTTGAAAATCTGATATGGAGAGCAGAATGTTAAGATTTGTAGTCCTCAAATGCAGATATTTTACCAAGATACAAACAATTTGTTTTATATTGTGGAAAATACAGCAATGGCACAGGAACAATCCAAGACAGGTGGGAACACCATGCATACTTAAAAAGATAGCTGAAAAAAGAGAATAATGATATCCTTTAGTACAAGTTGTACTCTGTTATTACAAACAATGTCACATTTTTCGTATTCTTTTGCGTCTCAGCGCTGCTGATCTTCTCTAGCTTCTTTAAGCCACTAATAGTCTACATGCATTTGCTGCATATCATTCCTCTGAACAGACTTCCTGAAAGTAATGTGGTGTAACGAGGGAACATTTCCACTCTATATGCTAATCCTGCCCAGCGCATTGGTGGATTCTCCTGATCTGGCTGAGAACTTTCAGCATGGAGCCCTCAAGATTCCAGCACTGTTACTTCGGGAACACCTGCAGGGCAACCCAGCTTGGCCTAACAAGGACTGCTTAGAGTATGCTTACACCCTTCTTATTCTTAGTTGGCAATGAATCCCACTGTGACCTCAGTTCAAAGGGCTGTTTTTGGGAGACATCACTATGGAGGTTAGAGGAGGAAGAAGTCCACATCAGAGAGGTGTCTTGTTAAAATTGTACTAGATTATTAAGGTATTGTATAGACTAGTCTTCCACAATGGGCTATGTTTATTTAGAAGTTGTATGCAATCCACAGCTAAGTTCAGAAAGCGTAGAGTAGAAAGGAGAGGCCTGTATCTATAGACTGGTGTCCGAGAGTCCAGCATCCACAAACAGAGGGGAAGTGAGTGTTTACAAACTGCAAATTCCTTGTACCACCAGGCTTCCCCCTAAAGCTGAAGTACAACAGTAAAAGCCTTATGACTACATTGTGAGCCTTGATAGTCCAACACAGAAAATGCAGATAACCGTACTCCCAGCAATGGATATCAAATGACTAGCTTTCCTAAGATATATATATATATATATATATATATATATATATATATATATATATATATATATATATATAGTGTCTAGTCAAGAATTTACTGAATTAATAATGAAATTTAGGGATTTGCCTCCCACGAGGAGGTGACAGCACACAGTTTCAAGGTGACTAACAGTTTACAGCAAAGTTCAGAGACAGTAGAGTAGAGCGGAGAGGCCCATTCTTACAGGAGGGCTGTCCCAGATTCCAGTATCCCCAGGCAAGTGGGATGTAAGTAGTTGCAAACTGCAAAGTTCATTTGCACCACCTGGCTTCCCTCAAGGGGGAAGCACCACGATAAAAGCATTGTGACTACATCCCAAGCCTTGGTGGTCCAGCCCAGAAAATGTAAGCGACCACTTCTACCAGTACTAACTACCAATCCTACTAGTTTTGCCAAACAATATACTGTATATCTCACCTATTTCTAATTGTGCCCCTCTGTCAGGGTTGGGCTGCCACTTACACCTAAAGTCACAACACTCTACCTGTGGAGTATCTAGTGACCAGTCAGGGGAACTACAACACGCCACGTATGCACATTACCCTACCATGGCTACACAATGTGTGTCAGCGAAGCTGCTTATAACCACATCAGAGGAGCATGTGACAGAGTGATAATGCAGGAGCACAACTGGCAGACATTTGCCACTTTCAGTATATTAAGAAATGTCTGAACAAGTGCCTTCATGGCAAGTTCACCAAGTATTCTTTTAATGATGCAGATGTAAAAAGTTTGCAAACTATTTTTAAACTACATCATTATGTTAAAGCCTATATCAGATTTTATTGGTTGGGTTTAGGGCTACTTTAAATTGCTGCTGTAGGTACTGGTTCACAGGGCAGCTCTGTAGATGGAACCATGGTAATAGGACCTGTACTTACAAGATGCAATAATGATGAACAGCAAAAGTTACCTAAATTGCTGTGTTGCTTTAAAGCCTTTTGCATATTGCATCTGTCAATCAGGTTCCATCCCAGATGACAGGGCAAATATCCATGCACAGGCTGGCTCATAGCTGTGTATATGCATGCATGTGCCCTGTCATTACTGCTTGAGCCAAATGGGCTACTTAAACTGATCAGCTGCCTATAGCCAGTGTTGGCTGTCTACAGCTTTACCTGTGAATCTGTGATGTGTGACTTCATAAATGACTACCCATTACAGACCTTGTTTGCCTTGACCTACTCCTGATAACTGCCTGTACCAACCCCAGCTTGTAGCTTCTGCCTGTTCCTTCTATTCCTGGCCTGCTCATTTGTTACCCACTTCAACTTGAACCTCGACCACATTTCTGCTTCTGTTATTGTACTTGATCTGATTGCTAGTTGCTGACCCTGCTTACCTAACTTTGCACCAGTTCTGAGTTTTTGCGCCATGGTAATCACCAGCCCAAATCTCAGACAACATTCCTGTCTACACATCTGCCCCAGGTCACAGCCCACAAACCAGTCTACCGCTTGTCTACTAATCCTATGGTTGTCACTCTGTGCTGTGGAGTTCCTGACAGATATTCCTGTTCCCAGTCTTCTGTCCATCAACTCCCATGGGAAAGCTACTGAGTGCTGACTGGTTCAGATATGCTTGTCTAACTGTACCAGCATCTGTAAGGAATACAAATCACTCCATGCCTTTGCACCACCTGTCTTCATCTCTTCAGGCTCCTCTACTAGGTATAATGACACCAGGCTAAAAAAGAAAAAGACGCATCAAACAGACTGGTTGCAGCGGACAGCAGATGTACTTTTATACTGCTGAGGTTTCTATGAGTGAGTCGTATTGAAGGCCGAGTGACCTCCTCCATAACAGGTTACACACCACGGGTGGACACACTTTAACTTATGGTCCATTTCACCCATTTCTAAAACTGCTTGCTCCTGCCCTCCTCCTTATATTCCCACTGAGTAATTTGTGCTAATTTAATGACTTAATTATGATGGTGTTTCAACATCTTTTAATTAATTCAGCCCCGGTAAACCGCAATGGGAAATTGAGTGGAAAACTAAAAGCAGACAGCTGTGAACTTAGTAACATCACAGATAAGTGTCTGTGCGACTTCAGCAAGGAAAGCTAAACTCTGGTCAGCTGTAGCTTGTGATGGATTTCCATCTCCAATAGGCTCGCTTCTAAAGAGGTTGTAGTAGGACTTTTTCCAAAAGTTACTGGATACCTGCTTTCTGGTGCAGCTGAAGGAAAATGTACAAGACCCAACTGGACTAAGAAGATATACTTGATGACTCAAGGTAAAATCACAACCTACAAGCCACAATATAAATCAGAGAACTGCTAATGCAACTAATACAGCACAGGAAACACTGCACTTGTATTTAAAGTGAACCTGCCTGGTCCATTAATGTGTAAACTAACAAACTAGTGAAGTACAGGCATATTGTACCAGGTGCATGTACTTGTGTGTGTGCTCCTGGAACATCCTAGAGCCAAGACCTGGCTTGTATCCTGGGGCTTGGCTTCTATCCTAGTCATCAATAAGTACAGCTCATCGCTATACTAAACCTCAGCCATTCAACAGTTCAGTGCTCAACCACCAGATTCTGAAATCAATCTGCTAAACACAGCAACAGAACTTCCATTTGAGTAGACTGTGTTGGTTCACAAGGTACCTTTAGGACTAAACTAGATGTGGGTTTAGGCAGAGCTAGGACCTACTCCTGTTGTCACTTATACCTGCACATTGCTTGTTTCAAGGTGAGAAGCAGGAGACCTTTTTAATTATGCCTTAATTATTCTTTTCCCCATGTGTGTAATGCCCTCTAGCTTAGCTAGATAATTTTGTTTTCTTTTTTTTTTAGGAAGAGGCTGAGTAGCAGCCTGGGATGAGTCAGCCTGTGAGTGAGGCAGAAGTTCACCTCAGGACACGCTAGGGAGGTTTTAAGGTCAGAGCTTCTGGAGCCTTCCCACCTCTCCAGAAACCTGAGAGCTTATTGGAGGAGGGATGAAGGAGGGGAGGATTTTCATCCTTAAGGGACTTTAGCCAATCCCCTGGCAGAAGGCTGGGCATAGTGACCAAGGGAACCCTTAAGAATCACAGAGCCTGGAAGTGGCAGGAGCAGTGTCGATTGGAAGATAGAGTGAGAGGCTGGAGTGTGGATCCTGGGAGGGGGCCCAGGGAAGGGGCCTACTTACAGGCAGTTCCTGGGGAGGATGATCTCCACTGTACCACCATCTTCAAGAGAGGGTACCCTCCACAGCAGGGAAGGAGCCAGCCCAGGAAAAAAGCAAAAGGCCTGAAGGCAGTCACTGACCTATTAAAGTATCAGGACAGTGTGAGTACTCTTACACCCTCTGGGCCACATAAGGGGATAGGACAGTCAGGTGGAAAACCCAACTATCTTCTCATTCGGATGCTGTGCTACATCAGAAGTTTTTGGGCCCCCTTGCCCAAGGAATGCCCTCAGTACAGCTGGGTGAAGAGGAGGGTTCATCTTGGATCTGAGGAGGTATACCAGAGAGCTGAAATGCTCTCAGAGGAGACACTGTTTTGTCCATATCTGTGCATAGTTGCTAAGGAGTTTGTGCTCAAGTTTGCAGTTCCCTTAGGCATCCCATAGACCCCTCAACCCTATTCAAGTTATTGACACCTTAATAAAATTACAAAGCTAAGCTCAAAGACTGTTTACTGACTCTGAATGCAACGTGTGGAAAAAATGTGTGTTGCCTGGGTGTGCAGAGCTGTAGGAGGACCCAAAATCCAGCGGTCCCTAAGGGGGTAGCGCTACATGTGTAATATCCAAGTAGACTGCCTAAGTGTGACTTAGATAAATAAGATTCTGTATGCAGTTTGCTGAATCAGGCTGCAGGGTACATTATATGGATCAATTTCACTATGTCTGGGTGACCCTGAATCCCAAATCCAAACTGTTTAGGTCCTTCGCTCTTTGTCATTCTCTGCTGTACCACCTACCTTTCTGAAACCTGTTTGTATTTATGTCTGTAAAACTTACCATATCACTAAAAGTTTTTTGAAATTATTGACACTTCCCGCTGACACCCCTGATTGTGGAAGGGAGTTCCACATCCCTACCGCTCTAACAATAAAGAACCTCTTGTGCAGTGTAAGGTTAAACCACTGACTTTTATTGTCCTAAGAAAAGATTCAGGGGGCATTAAGAAAAACATCACACCAACAACCACAAATACAGAGCACTAAAATGAAACTTTTAACCACCGGGTAAGGAGACAGTGCCAGGTGCTCCGGTCCTCTGCGTCAATCCTAAAATGTTACAACCGCACGATTAATTTTATAAAAAATGCTAAACCTTTCACTTCTAAATCATTAGCTGATATGCTGTCCATCCACATTTCAACTTTCAAGAAATTTTGGTTACTTTAATCAGCTTTTGATCATGAAAATCACCGTATATATTCGTACAGCCTCCCACCAACAGCATACGTTGGGACCTTCAAATGACAAACTAACTAGCAAGTTTTTTCCATCTACAATAAAAAGCTGTTTGAAAGTGGATTAAATTGTCTAAAAATTGTATTTTTAATGATGAGCAAATTCATTCATAATACAGCTTAGTCAATTAGTTAGCAAATTTGAAATGTGTTCAGCCTTCCACACAAAATATTAGCTATTTGTTGGAAAATGTTCACCAAACTACACATTTTTCAAATAGAGATGATTTTGTATTATGTATATTAATACATTTTTCTTTGTGTTGTTGAAAATGCATTTTTCTTAGCACCTAGCCTGGAGTTCTTCTTTGATTCAGAACACAGCTCCATATCAAGATGTTACAGTTGTCAGCACACAGTCTATTCAAAGCAAAGCACATGAGATAGTGTTTTACAAGAATTTCCTATCAAATTAGGTATTTTAGGATGATATAGTGTGATAGATGATGAAACCTCGGCCCATCATTTAGAAAATACAAGAAATAGATATCACGGAGTATCTTTTTTGCAAGATATTTGTTCAATTCACCCAGTTTTCACGGAAAATTGACTGTTGATTATGCTAATCTCCCTGTGCAATACCCAGGCTTCTAAGGAACATCATACACACAATTATTGGGTTATTAATATGGATCTGTACACAAATGTTAAAAGGGACTAAAAATTATATCTTTATTCTGCAAAAATAACCCATGCACATCACTACTTAATTGCCCTGTATTTTCTTTTTCATAAAATTATTTCTTACTGTGTTTTTCTGCCTCCTTGTCCTCTGTGAGCTACTGATCCTCTCCTTTTCCTACTCACCTCCCTATGTTTGGAACAAGCAGGGCACATTAGTTGCGGTAATGTGCACTGCTCTATGCACACTACACATCCCATAGTCTTTAGTCCATCTCATGAACAAGCAAGCTAAGTTGACTATGATCATACACACAGAGTATTGGGTAAGTGCAGCATGGTGTGGCGGGCAGTAAGCACACAGAGTCACGATTTGCAAAAGGCGATGTATTGTAAAAGTAATTCAACAGTACAACCAGACCTGCAGGGGAGGCTCACCCAACCGGGAATGCCCACAGGACTGCAGTGTAGCTACAGCATTAAGAAGACTCAGTGATGCCAACAGCACCTTCCACAAGGAGCAAAGTGCAGCCTGGCTGGTCCAGCCCAAGTGAGAAGCTTTTTGAGAAGCTAGACGTAGTCCCCACTCTTTCCCTACACCTCTGGAACCTTTTCCTATTACTAGCATTGCCCCTGCCAAAAGGGGAACCTGTTCCTATTCTAGCCACTCACTTAAAGTGTGTCAAAACCCATGGTCAGTGTCTTTAACAGGCTCTGCTTGAGCCAAGGTGGCCATCTGGGCCACATGGGACCAAAGCATCCAATTGAATCACTGTCCTGTGTGATCGAGGAAGTCATAGAGAAACGCTGTTTCCCTCAGCTTCCTATCCCCTCTGCATTGCCACTGCAGCTCAGTACCACCTGTAGTAGGTAACACAGACTGCACCTGCCAACAAGTGGGACAGTAGAGAATGAATGTAGCCACCCTCCAACAGAAAGTTGGACCAGAGCAGCAATAAAATAGGAGTTCAGGGAGGCTGAGGGCAATAGAAGGTTCTATTGAATTCAGGGAGGCTGAGGAAGACAGAAGGTACTTTTTGAGTTAGGAATACATACTTCACTACAACTTTTATAAACCATAGTTTAGTATCACTTTAACCCAGGGTTTCTTAACAAGGCTTCCATTGAACCCCAGGGTTCCTCCAGCAGTTGCTAGGGGTTCCTTGAGCATTGATCAATTTCTGCCTTCCAGATAATTTCCCACTGACACCACTGATCTTATTAGCTATCCGTAAGGGGTAATTCCTCCCAATGACCACAAGTGTAAAGAGCAATCTTCCCACTGACCATCATGTATCATTAGTTGTACTGAATATATAGTCATTTGTAGCAAGGGTTTCCTGAGACTGGAAAATTAGTTCAAGGGTTCCTCTGTGTTGAAAAGGATGAGAAAAACTGCATTAACCTGAATCGATGTTAGCAATCTAGTTGTGATGAATAAATAAAGAGCAATAAAAAGTCTAAAATATAGTACCTTTGCTGGAGAACATGCTGTTCCAAGCTCACGTCAGTGGTAGACATATGTTTGCAGTCACTGTCATTTAGTCACATGTTCTCTGTTGGGCAAGACCTGTTTTATTTTTCTTCCCTTCATTTGGAATCTTTATTCTTCAGGATGAGCCCCCTCTTCCTGCCACATTTTCTGTAATATAGTATAAAAAGAGAAATTCAGCAATAAAAGTTGGACCTCTTTGTAGAGGGCACAGCAGGAGGGCAGTCCTGGAAACTGTTCTGATCTCTCTACTCTCATCTTTGAGTGTAAAAGGGAAACTATAATGGATTTATGTACATTTGTTCATAGCAGGCCTTTTGTAAGGTCTGCTTATTCAATTCTGACCCACCTCCATGTATATTCGCTACATTACTGCTTTAGAAAAAAGTTGAACCGGTTCTCCAGTCTCCCTCCCAAAAAATAAAAAATCAGCAGCTACACTTACCTGTCCAAGGATCCAGCGCTGTCCTCATCCAAGTGGATTCTTCAATCGGCTTTGGGTCCAATCGTCATCATAACTAATGGAAACCTACAGTGAAGCCTTGTTTCCCGCTGTGCTTTTTGAATGGTCCCGCATTCTTCTAGGACCTGTGATGTGTCCCAGAACGATGTGGGGGAAGTGTGTGGGGGGGGATGAACTTCCACTCAGATCACCGAGGCGGTCAAAACCAGGTACCCCCTCCTAAAAAGTGCCAAATGTTGAAAGGGGGGGATGCAAAGAAGCAAAACTTCCCCTTTTGAGTGAAGTTCTGCTTTAAAAAAATCTATATGCCTTACACCCAGATTCCATCTGCACTGTCTGGACAAGGATGACAAAAAGACCCTTTTAGCAGGATCCTGTGAAATCTGGAGGTGTCGTGATATCACCCTATACAGTGCAGATGCTGGTTGTAAGGTAATTATTAGAGATGAGCGAATCGAAGTATCCGAAGTGGAATTCGAGTCGAATTTCGGAAAAATTTCGATTCGTGCCGAATCCGAAAAACAGCCTAATTCGGACGCGCGAATCGAAATTTTTCCGAAAATGGCGGCTGACATGTGCGGCGACGGAGCGGGGATGTCGGGGAAGGCGCGCAGACAAGGCGCGCTGCCCCATAATGCATTCCTCAACGACATGTGATCGCATCAGCCAATCAGCAGCCAGCCAGCCAGCACTGTGTAATGGTCGAGGTATATATAGCGGCCATTTTGGAAATCTTCATTTGCCTGCAGTCATTGAACAGAGGCAGACCGCTCTGTACTAGGGACAGGGACAGAGTTAGGGCCACAGAAACAATACTTGGGGACAGAGAGAAGTTACTTAGGGACAGAGAACCATTACTCAGGGACACAGACTTGTTAATGAGGGCCACAGAATCGTTCTTTAGGGACAAAGAAACGCTAGTTAGGGCCACAGAATTCATACTCAGGGACAGACAGAATTGTTACTCAGTGCCAGAGAATTGTTACTTAGGGCCACAGAAACGTTATTAGGGCCACAGAATTTTTACTCAGGGACAGACAGAATTGTTACTGAGTGCCAGAGAATTGTTACTCAGGGACAGACAGAATTGTTACTGAGTGCCAGAGAATTCTTACTCAGGGCCACAGAATTCATTCTCAGGGACAGACAGAATTGTTACTCAGGGACAGACAGAATTGTTACTGAGTGCCAGAGAATTGTTACTCAGGGACAGACAGAATTGTTACTGAGTGCCAGAGAATTGTTACTCAGGGACAGACAGAATTGTTACTGAGTGCCAGAGAATTGTTACTCTCACAGACACAAAATTGTTACTTGCACAGACACAGAATTGTTACTTGCACAGACACACAATTGTTACTCAGGGCCACAGAATTCATACTCAGGGACAGACAGAATTGTTACTGAGTGCCAGAGAATTCTTACTCAGGTCCACAGAATTCATACTCAGGGACAGACAGAATTGTTACTCAGGGACAGACAGAATTGTTACTGAGTGCCAGAGAATTGTTACTCAGGGACAGACAGAATTGTTACTGAGTGCCAGAGAATTGTTACTCTCACAGACACAAAATTGTTACTTGCACAGACACAGAATTGTTACTTGCACAGACACACAATTGTTACTCAGGGCCACAGAATTCATACTCAGGGACAGACAGAATTGTTACTGAGTGCCAGAGAATTGTTACTCAGGGACAGACAGAATTGTTACTGAGTGCCAGAGAATTGTTACTCTCACAGACACAAAATTGTTACTTGCACAGACACAGAATTGTTACTTGCACAGACACACAATTGTTACTGAGTGCCAGAGAATTGTTACTCAGGGACAGACAGAATTGTTACTGAGTGCCAGAGAATTGTTACTCAGGGACAGACAGAATTGTTACTGAGTGCCAGAGAATTGTTACTCAGGGACAGACAGAATTGTTACTGAGTGCCAGAGAATTGTTACTCTCACAGACACAAAATTGTTACTTGCACAGACACAGAATTGTTACTCGCACAGAGACAGAATTGTTACTCAGGGCCACAGAATTCATACTCAGGGACAGACAGAATTGTTACTGAGTGCCAGAGAATTGTTACTCAGGGACAGACAGAATTGTTACTGAGTGCCAGAGAATTGTTACTCTCACAGACACAAAATTGTTACTTGCACAGACACAGAATTGTTACTTGCACAGACACACAATTGTTACTGAGTGCCAGAGAATTGTTACTCAGGGACAGACAGAATTGTTACTGAGTGCCAGAGAATTGTTACTCAGGGACAGACAGAATTGTTACTGAGTGCCAGAGAATTGTTACTCTCACAGACACAAAATTGTTACTTGCACAGACACAGAATTGTTACTCGCACAGAGACAGAATTGTTACTCAGGGCCACAGAATTCATACTCAGGGACAGACAGAATTGTTACTGAGTGCCAGAGAATTGTTACTCAGGGAAGACAGAATTGTTACTGAGTGCCATAGAATTGTTACTCAGGGACAGACAGAATTGTTACTGAGTGCCAGAGAATTGTTACTCTCACAGACACAAAATTGTTACTTGCACAGACACAGAATTGTTACTCGCACAGAGACAGAATTGTTACTCAGGGCCACAGAATTCATACTCAGGGACAGACAGAATTGTTACTGAGTGCCAGAGAATTGTTACTCAGGGACAGACAGAATTGTTACTGAGTGCCAGAGAATTGTTACTCTCACAGACACAAAATTGTTACTTGCACAGACACAGAATTGTTACTTGCACAGACACACAATTGTTACTGAGTGCCAGAGAATTGTTACTCAGGGACAGACAGAATTGTTACTGAGTGCCAGAGAATTGTTACTCAGGGACAGACAGAATTGTTACTGAGTGCCAGAGAATTGTTACTCAGGGACAGACAGAATTGTTACTGAGTGCCAGAGAATTGTTACTCTCACAGACACAAAATTGTTACTTGCACAGACACAGAATTGTTACTCGCACAGAGACAGAATTGTTACTCAGGGCCACAGAATTCATACTCAGGGACAGACAGAATTGTTACTGAGTGCCAGAGAATTGTTACTCAGGGACAGACAGAATTGTTACTGAGTGCCAGAGAATTGTTACTCTCACAGACACAAAATTGTTACTTGCACAGACACAGAATTGTTACTTGCACAGACACACAATTGTTACTGAGTGCCAGAGAATTGTTACTCAGGGACAGACAGAATTGTTACTGAGTGCCAGAGAATTGTTACTCAGGGACAGACAGAATTGTTACTGAGTGCCAGAGAATTGTTACTCAGGGACAGACAGAATTGTTACTGAGTGCCAGAGAATTGTTACTCTCACAGACACAAAATTGTTACTTGCACAGACACAGAATTGTTACTCGCACAGAGACAGAATTGTTACTCAGGGCCACAGAATTCATACTCAGGGACAGACAGAATTGTTACTGAGTGCCAGAGAATTGTTACTCAGGGACAGACAGAATTGTTACTGAGTGCCAGAGAATTGTTACTCTCACAGACACAAAATTGTTACTTGCACAGACACAGAATTGTTACTTGCACAGACACACAATTGTTACTGAGTGCCAGAGAATTGTTACTCAGGGACAGACAGAATTGTTACTGAGTGCCAGAGAATTGTTACTCAGGGACAGACAGAATTGTTACTGAGTGCCAGAGAATTGTTACTCAGGGACAGACAGAATTGTTACTGAGTGCCAGAGAATTGTTACTCTCACAGACACAAAATTGTTACTTGCACAGACACAGAATTGTTACTCGCACAGAGACAGAATTGTTACTCAGGGCCACAGAATTCATACTCAGGGACAGACAGAATTGTTACTGAGTGCCAGAGAATTGTTACTCAGGGACAGACAGAATTGTTACTGAGTGCCAGAGAATTGTTACTCTCACAGACACAAAATTGTTACTTGCACAGACACAGAATTGTTACTTGCACAGACACACAATTGTTACTGAGTGCCAGAGAATTGTTACTCAGGGACAGACAGAATTGTTACTGAGTGCCAGAGAATTGTTACTCAGGGACAGACAGAATTGTTACTGAGTGCCAGAGAATTGTTACTCAGGGACAGACAGAATTGTTACTGAGTGCCAGAGAATTGTTACTCTCACAGACACAAAATTGTTACTTGCACAGACACAGAATTGTTACTCGCACAGAGACAGAATTGTTACTCAGGGCCACAGAATTCATACTCAGGGACAGACAGAATTGTTACTGAGTGCCAGAGAATTGTTACTCAGGGACAGACAGAATTGTTACTGAGTGCCAGAGAATTGTTACTCTCACAGACACAAAATTGTTACTTGCACAGACACAGAATTGTTACTTGCACAGACACACAATTGTTACTCAGGGCCACAGAATTCATACTCAGGGACAGACAGAATTGTTACTGAGTGCCAGAGAATTCTTACTCAGGGCCACAGAATTCATACTCAGGGACAGACAGAATTGTTACTCAGGGACAGACAGAATTGTTACTGAGTGCCAGAGAATTGTTACTCAGGGACAGACAGAATTGTTACTGAGTGCCAGAGAATTGTTACTCTCACAGACACAAAATTGTTACTTGCACAGACACAGAATTGTTACTTGCACAGACACACAATTGTTACTCAGGGCCACAGAATTCATACTCAGGGACAGACAGAATTGTTACTGAGTGCCAGAGAATTGTTACTCAGGGACACCTAATCGTTGAATTAAATAGTATGTCAGACAACATGCAGAGGAGTGGCAGAGGAGGCAATGTTTTAGGAGCGAGCAGACGTGGCAGCAGAGGAAGGGGTCGAGGCAGCAGTATTCGCAGCCAGAGGCCAGTGCTCCCGGTGTCATCCAGCGGTCGTGTCTCCACCGACAACCCTGCCGTCATTGATTGGTTGGCTCGGTCGTCTTCCTCTTCCCAGGTCACCTCTGACACCTACAGCCAACGGTCGGTGGGTACGTCAGACACAACCGTTAGTTGGCATGGCCCGGGACCAAGCCCACTGAAATCACGTGTCCTCTACCTGCCCCTGTCCTTTGCTGTTCCCTCACCAAGCGAAGTATCGCATGCTGTGGGCTCAGCCCCACTGTACAGTGAGGAAGAGCTAACAGAGGGCGGTCAGGAACGGGGGGAGACATCGGCCTTTTCAGCAGCCAAGCGAACAAGTACTGGCGAGGAGAGTGGCTCGGTAGCCGGTCTAGAGACAGGTCTGTCTCCTGACCCAGACGCAGCCGAGGGGGCTAGTAGTGAGGCGGAGACCCTACTTGATGATGAGGAGGTTGATCGCACTTGGCAGCCTCGTCGTCATCAGGCAATTTCTTCCGCATCATCAGGAGAAGAGGGTGGCAGCTTGGCAGCGAGCAAAACAGTCGGTGGGTTGCCCAGGAGACAGCAGCAGGGTCGCATCAGTGTCAGTGGAGCCAAACGTCCACGGAGTAGAGCACCAGCTCCACTGCAGCCTACCACCACGGCCAGTAGTGGTGCCGGTGCGCACGGAGGAAGTAGCAGTCAGCCAGTGAAGAGTAGCGGGGGCAAAGTTTCCTACTCGGTGGTGTGGCAATTTTTCCTCAAGCCGCCCGAGGAAGTAAACGTAGCCGTATGTCGACTATGTGGCCAGAAATGCAAGCGTGGCCAGGGGGCCCATGTTGGGACTACAGCGTTGCGTCAGCATATGCAGCGTCACCATTCGGTGGCCTGGGAAAACCGTGATAAACATACGGCGGTTCTGCCTGCCCCAGCCCCCGCTCCATCACCCGCTCCGTTACTTGCTCCGTCACCCGACGTCGTCAATCGCCCTCTATCAGCCAGTCAAGGCTCCAACACCTCTGCTGAGGGGAGTTGTCGCTCATTGGCATCTTCCGCTCGTTCAGATGCTCCTTCTCCTGCTACTCCTCTTCTCGGATTCCGTCAACAGTCTTTCTTGGAATCCGTATCCAAGAGACAACAGTTTGCGAGCACGCACCCGACGGTGCAAAAGCTGAACGTCCTCCTGTCCAAGTTGCTGGTGCTGCAGTCCCTCCCTTTCCAACTGGTGGACTCAGCACCTTTCCGAGAAATGATGGCTTGTGCCGCGCCGCGGTGGAGAGTGCCAAGCCGTCATTTCTTTGCCCAAAAGGCAGTGCCAGCCCTGCATTCACATGTAGAAGAGATGGTGGGCCAGTCTTTGAGCATGTCGGTCTCTGCCAAAGTGCACGGCAGCGCCGACGTGTGGAGCTGTAACTACGGTCAGGGACAGTACATGTCATTTACGGCCCACTGGGTGAACGTGGTGCCGGCACAGCCGCACCAGCAACTTGGACAGGTCACGACGCTTTTGCCTCCACGTTTGCACGTCCTTGGTCCAGCAAGCATGTCCGCCTCTACCACCTCTTTTTCCGCCGTGTCCTCAGCCGCCACCCCCGTGCCAAGTCCCATTACCCGACCGGCATATCACATGTGCAGGGCGCAACGGTGTCACGCTGTGCTGCACCTGGTATGCCTTGGCGAACGTAGTCACACAGGGGAGGAACTGCTGAGTGTAATGAACAGAGAAATCGACAGATGGCTGTCTCCGCGCAAACTAAAAATCGGAACCATGTTGACTGACAACGGAAAGAACATGGTGTCTGCTCTGCGTCAAGGAAGGTTGTGCCATGCGCCATGCATGGCTCACGTGTTCAATCTGGTTGTCAAGCGGTTCCTAAAATCCACCATCCCACTGCAAGACATCCTTAAAATGTCACGTAAACTGTGCATGCATTTCAGCCATTCCTACACCGCAAAGAACACCCTCATTGAGCTGCAGCGGCAGAACGGAATTCCACAGCATCGCCTGATCTGCGACGTTGCAACAAGGTGGAATTCAACCCTACACATGTTAGACCGCCTTTACGAGCAGCGAAAGGCCATCACCGATTTCCTGATGTTACAAGCGGATAAAGGTACTCCCCTGTGTAACTTAGATGTCAGCCATTGGCAGCTCATGCGTGACACCTGCCGCTTGCTCAGGCCCTTTGAGGAGGCCACGCTATTCGTGAGTCGGCAGGACTATGGGATGAACGACGTCATTCCTCTGTTGCACGTCCTGGAACAAATGCTGTTAACAATGGCTGGTCAGGGTGCGGTAGACGTGGCGCACAGATCTCAACGCCACATGACCCCTGTGGGGGCAGGACAGGAAGAAGAGGAGGAGGTAGAGGAGGACATTTGTGCTCAGGAATTATTGAGTGAAATGGGTGGTTTTTCCACTCAGCGGACAGGAGTGGAGGAGCAGGAGCATCTGGTAGAGGAGGAGGAGGAGGAGACAGAGGACCCAGACGCACCGTGGCAGTATGCTGTGGAGATGGAGGCAGGGAGTCCCTCGCATTCCTTGGCACAAATGGCCCATAGCATGCTCGGTTGCTTGCGTAGCGACAGCCGAATAATAACCATCAGACAGAGGGATGACTTTTGGCTGTCCACCTTGTTGGACCCTCGCTACCGGTCCAAAATGGTGGCCTTTTTCACACCTGCTGAGAGGGAGGCCAAAATTACGTACTATAAAAACCACCTATGTAGTCAGTTGGTCTCTGCCTTTGTGCGCCAACGTCCATCCTCAGACACTGTGGGCCCTGTGCGCTCGCGTTCCGCTGGCATGGCAGCAGGGGAGGGGTGGGGTGGTAGGAGCAGTGGCAGCTCCACCAGCAGCGGCTGCCTCAGTCTGCAGTCGATGATGAGTAGCTTTCTTCACCAGCGCAGTGAGGAAACTACTAACCAGCCGCAGCAGCAGCAGCAGCATCAGGTGGACCTGGAGCAGGAGCTCAAACAACAGGCTTGGGCCTACTTGGACAGCACCCTGCCAACCGAGGTAGACAATCCCCTTGACTACTGGGCAACGAAACTTGACCTTTGGCCCCAACTAGCTGAATTTGCCCTTGAAAGGCTGTCATGCCCGGCCAGTAGCGTGGCATCGGAGCGCGTGTTTAGTGCGGCAGGAGGTATTGTAACTCCGCGGAGGACACGACTGTCCACCCAAAGTGTGGAGAGACTCACGTTTGTGAAAATGAATCAGGCGTGGATTAGTCTGGATTTCAAACCACCAGTTCCTGACACAACTGACTAAATCCGCCATGAATCATGCCTCAAACATGTGCCACTTTCAGGTCTCCTCACACTGCTGGTGTGTTGAATTTTTTGACATAGGGTGCTGGCAGATTACGGGCCTCCTATAGCTGCTGCCAGGCCCCTAATCTGCCATAGGCCCCTATATACCGCCTCCTCCTGCTGCTGCCAGGTCCAGAGTCTCTCATGGGTCCCTGTACGGCCTCCCATTGCTGCTGTCTCCATCGCCACACTCTGCTGCCATGTGCCACTTTCAGGTCTCTTCACACTGCTGGTGTGTTAAATTTTTTGACATAGGGTGCAGGCAGATTACGGGCCTCACATAGCTGCTGCCAGGCCCCTAATCTGCCATGGGCCCCTATATACCACCTCCTCCTGCTGCTGCCAGGTCCAGAGTCTCTCATGGGTCCCTGTACGGCCTCCCATTGCTGCTGTCTCCATCGCCACACTCTGCTGCCATGTGCCACTTTCAGGTCTCTTCACACTGCTGGTGTGTAAAATTTTTTGACATAGGGTGCTGCAAGATAACGGGCCTCACATAGCTGCTGCCAGGCCCCTAATCTGCCATGGGCCCCAATATACCGCCTCCTCATGCTGCTGCCAGGTCCAGAGTCTCTCATGGGTCCCTGTACGGCCTCCCATTGCTGCTGTCTCCATCGCCACACTCTGCTGCCATGTGCCACTTTCAGGTCTCTTCACACTGCTGGTGTGTTAAATTTTTTGACATAGGGTGCTGCAAGATAACGGGCCTCACATAGCTGCTGCCAGGCCCCTAATCTGCCATGGGCCCCTATATACCACCTCCTCCTGCTGCTGCCAGGTCCAGAGTCTCTCATGGGTCCCTGTACGGCCTCCCATTGCTGCTGTCTCCATCGCCACACTCTGCTGCCATGTGCCACTTTCAGGTCTCTTCACACTGCTGGTGTGTAAAATTTTTTGACATAGGGTGCTGCAAGATAACGGGCCTCACATAGCTGCTGCCAGGCCCCTAATCTGCCATGGGCCCCAATATACCGCCTCCTCATGCTGCTGCCTGGTCCAGAGTCTCTCATGGGTCCCTGTACGGCCTCCCATTGCTGCTGTCTCCATCGCCACACTCTGCTGCCATGTGCCACTTTCAGGTCTCTTCACACTGCTGGTGTGTTAAATTTTTTGACATAGGGTGCTGCAAGATAACGGGCCTCACATAGCTGCTGCCAGGCCCCTAATCTGCCATGGGCCCCTATATACCGCCTCCTCATGCTGCTGCCAAGTCCAGAGTCTGTCATGGTCCCTGTACGGCCTCCCATTGCTGCTGTCTCCATCGCCACACTCTGCTGCCATGTGCCACTTTCAGGTCTCTTCACACTGCTGGTGTGTTAAATTTTTTGACATAGGGTGCAGGCAGATTACGGGCCTCACATAGCTGCTGCCAGGCCCCTAATCTGCCATGGGCCCCTATATACCACCTCCTCCTGCTGCTGCCAGGTCCAGAGTCTCTCATGGGTCCCTGTACGGCCTCCCATTGCTGCTGTCTCCATCGCCACACTCTGCTGCCATGTGCCACTTTCAGGTCTCTTCACACTGCTGGTGTGTTAAATTTTTTGACATAGGGTGCAGGCAGATTACGGGCCTCACATAGCTGCTGCCAGGCCCCTAATCTGCCATGGGCCCCTATATACCACCTCCTCCTGCTGCTGCCAGGTCCAGAGTCTCTCATGGGTCCCTGTACGGCCTCCCATTGCTGCTGTCTCCATCGCCACACTCTGCTGCCATGTGCCACTTTCAGGTCTCTTCACACTGCTGGTGTGTAAAATTTTTTGACATAGGGTGCTGCAAGATAACGGGCCTCACATAGCTGCTGCCAGGCCCCTAATCTGCCATGGGCCCCTATATACCGCCTCCTCATGCTGCTGCCAAGTCCAGAGTCTGTCATGGTCCCTGTACGGCCTCCCATTGCTGCTGTCTCCATCGCCACACTCTGCTGCCATGTGCCACTTTCAGGTCTCTTCACACTGCTGGTGTGTTAAATTTTTTGACATAGGGTGCTGGCAGATTACGGGCCTCCTATAGCTGCTGCCAGGCCCCTAATCTGCCATGGGCCCCTATATACCGCCTCCTCATGCTGCTGCCAAGTTCAGAGTCTGTCATGGGTCCCTGTACGGCCTCCCATTGCTGCTGTCTCCATCGCCACACTCTGCTGCCATGTGCCACTTTCAGGTCTCTTCACACTGCTGGTGTGTTAAATTTTTTGACATAGGGTGCAGGCAGATTACGGGCCTCACATAGCTGCTGCCAGGCCCCTAATCTGCCATGGGCCCCTATATACCGCCTCCTCCTGCTGCTGCCAGGTCCAGAGTCTCTCATGGGTCCCTGTACGGCCTCCCATTGCTGCTGTCTCCATCGCCACACTCTGCTGCCATGTGCCACTTTCAGGTCTCTTCACACTGCTGGTGTGTTAAATTTTTTGACATAGGGTGCTGCAAGATAACGGGCCTCACATAGCTGCTGCCAGGCCCCTAATCTGCCATGGGCCCCTATATACCGCCTCCTCATGCTGCTGCCAAGTCCAGAGTCTGTCATGGTCCCTGTACGGCCTCCCATTGCTGCTGTCTCCATCGCCACACTCTGCTGCCATGTGCCACTTTCAGGTCTCTTCACACTGCTGGTGTGTTAAATTTTTTGACATAGGGTGCAGGCAGATTACGGGCCTCACATAGCTGCTGCCAGGCCCCTAATCTGCCATGGGCCCCTATATACCGCCTCCTCCTGCTGCTGCCAGGTCCAGAGTCTCTCATGGGTCCCTGTACGGCCTCCCATTGCTGCTGTCTCCATCGCCACACTCTGCTGCCATGTGCCACTTTCAGGTCTCTTCACACTGCTGGTGTGTTAAATTTTTTGACATAGGGTGCTGCAAGATAACGGGCCTCACATAGCTGCTGCCAGGCCCCTAATCTGCCATGGGCCCCTATATACCGCCTCCTCATGCTGCTGCCAAGTCCAGAGTCTGTCATGGTCCCTGTACGGCCTCCCATTGCTGCTGTCTCCATCGCCACACTCTGCTGCCATGTGCCACTTTCAGGTCTCTTCACACTGCTGGTGTGTTAAATTTTTTGACATAGGGTGCTGCAAGATAACGGGCCTCACATAGCTGCTGCCAGGCCCCTAATCTGCCATGGGCCCCTATATACCACCTCCTCCTGCTGCTGCCAGGTCCAGAGTCTCTCATGGGTCCCTGTACGGCCTCCCATTGCTGCTGTCTCCATCGCCACACTCTGCTGCCATGTGCCACTTTCAGGTCTCTTCACACTGCTGGTGTGTAAAATTTTTTGACATAGGGTGCTGCAAGATAACGGGCCTCACATAGCTGCTGCCAGGCCCCTAATCTGCCATGGGCCCCAATATACCGCCTCCTCATGCTGCTGCCAGGTCCAGAGTCTCTCATGGGTCCCTGTACGGCCTCCCATTGCTGCTGTCTCCATCGCCACACTCTGCTGCCATGTGCCACTTTCAGGTCTCTTCACACTGCTGGTGTGTTAAATTTTTTGACATAGGGTGCTGCAAGATAACGGGCCTCACATAGCTGCTGCCAGGCCCCTAATCTGCCATGGGCCCCTATATACCGCCTCCTCATGCTGCTGCCAAGTCCAGAGTCTGTCATGGTCCCTGTACGGCCTCCCATTGCTGCTGTCTCCATCGCCACACTCTGCTGCCATGTGCCACTTTCAGGTCTCTTCACACTGCTGGTGTGTTAAATTTTTTGACATAGGGTGCTGGCAGATTACGGGCCTCCTATAGCTGCTGCCAGGCCCCTAATCTGCCATGGGCCCCTATATACCGCCTCCTCATGCTGCTGCCAAGTTCAGAGTCTGTCATGGGTCCCTGTACGGCCTCCCATTGCTGCTGTCTCCATCGCCACACTCTGCTGCCATGTGCCACTTTCAGGTCTCTTCACACTGCTGGTGTGTTAAATTTTTTGACATAGGGTGCAGGCAGATTACGGGCCTCACATAGCTGCTGCCAGGCCCCTAATCTGCCATGGGCCCCTATATACCGCCTCCTCCTGCTGCTGCCAGGTCCAGAGTCTCTCATGGGTCCCTGTACGGCCTCCCATTGCTGCTGTCTCCATCGCCACACTCTGCTGCCATGTGCCACTTTCAGGTCTCTTCACACTGCTGGTGTGTTAAATTTTTTGACATAGGGTGCTGCAAGATAACGGGCCTCACATAGCTGCTGCCAGGCCCCTAATCTGCCATGGGCCCCTATATACCGCCTCCTCATGCTGCTGCCAAGTCCAGAGTCTGTCATGGTCCCTGTACGGCCTCCCATTGCTGCTGTCTCCATCGCCACACTCTGCTGCCATGTGCCACTTTCAGGTCTCTTCACACTGCTGGTGTGTTAAATTTTTTGACATAGGGTGCAGGCAGATTACGGGCCTCACATAGCTGCTGCCAGGCCCCTAATCTGCCATGGGCCCCTATATACCGCCTCCTCCTGCTGCTGCCAGGTCCAGAGTCTCTCATGGGTCCCTGTACGGCCTCCCATTGCTGCTGTCTCCATCGCCACACTCTGCTGCCATGTGCCACTTTCAGGTCTCTTCACACTGCTGGTGTGTTAAATTTTTTGACATAGGGTGCTGCAAGATAACGGGCCTCACATAGCTGCTGCCAGGCCCCTAATCTGCCATGGGCCCCTATATACCGCCTCCTCATGCTGCTGCCAAGTCCAGAGTCTGTCATGGTCCCTGTACGGCCTCCCATTGCTGCTGTCTCCATCGCCACACTCTGCTGCCATGTGCCACTTTCAGGTCTCTTCACACTGCTGGTGTGTTAAATTTTTTGACATAGGGTGCTGCAAGATAACGGGCCTCACATAGCTGCTGCCAGGCCCCTAATCTGCCATGGGCCCCTATATACCACCTCCTCCTGCTGCTGCCAGGTCCAGAGTCTCTCATGGGTCCCTGTACGGCCTCCCATTGCTGCTGTCTCCATCGCCACACTCTGCTGCCATGTGCCACTTTCAGGTCTCTTCACACTGCTGGTGTGTAAAATTTTTTGACATAGGGTGCTGCAAGATAACGGGCCTCACATAGCTGCTGCCAGGCCCCTAATCTGCCATGGGCCCCAATATACCGCCTCCTCATGCTGCTGCCAGGTCCAGAGTCTCTCATGGGTCCCTGTACGGCCTCCCATTGCTGCTGTCTCCATCGCCACACTCTGCTGCCATGTGCCACTTTCAGGTCTCTTCACACTGCTGGTGTGTTAAATTTTTTGACATAGGGTGCTGCAAGATAACGGGCCTCACATAGCTGCTGCCAGGCCCCTAATCTGCCATGGGCCCCTATATACCGCCTCCTCATGCTGCTGCCAAGTCCAGAGTCTGTCATGGTCCCTGTACGGCCTCCCATTGCTGCTGTCTCCATCGCCACACTCTGCTGCCATGTGCCACTTTCAGGTCTCTTCACACTGCTGGTGTGTTAAATTTTTTGACATAGGGTGCAGGCAGATTACGGGCCTCACATAGCTGCTGCCAGGCCCCTAATCTGCCATGGGCCCCTATATACCGCCTCCTCCTGCTGCTGCCAGGTCCAGAGTCTCTCATGGGTCCCTGTACGGCCTCCCATTGCTGCTGTCTCCATCGCCACACTCTGCTGCCATGTGCCACTTTCAGGTCTCTTCACACTGCTGGTGTGTTAAATTTTTTGACATAGGGTGCTGCAAGATAACGGGCCTCACATAGCTGCTGCCAGGCCCCTAATCTGCCATGGGCCCCTATATACCGCCTCCTCATGCTGCTGCCAAGTCCAGAGTCTGTCATGGTCCCTGTACGGCCTCCCATTGCTGCTGTCTCCATCGCCACACTCTGCTGCCATGTGCCACTTTCAGGTCTCTTCACACTGCTGGTGTGTTAAATTTTTTGACATAGGGTGCAGGCAGATTACGGGCCTCACATAGCTGCTGCCAGGCCCCTAATCTGCCATGGGCCCCTATATACCGCCTCCTCCTGCTGCTGCCAGGTCCAGAGTCTCTCATGGGTCCCTGTACGGCCTCCCATTGCTGCTGTCTCCATCGCCACACTCTGCTGCCATGTGCCACTTTCAGGTCTCTTCACACTGCTGGTGTGTTAAATTTTTTGACATAGGGTGCTGCAAGATAACGGGCCTCACATAGCTGCTGCCAGGCCCCTAATCTGCCATGGGCCCCTATATACCGCCTCCTCATGCTGCTGCCAAGTCCAGAGTCTGTCATGGTCCCTGTACGGCCTCCCATTGCTGCTGTCTCCATCGCCACACTCTGCTGCCATGTGCCACTTTCAGGTCTCTTCACACTGCTGGTGTGTTAAATTTTTTGACATAGGGTGCAGGCAGATTACGGGCCTCACATAGCTGCTGCCAGGCCCCTAATCTGCCATGGGCCCCTATATAACGCCTCCTCATGCTGCTGCCAAGTTCAGAGTCTGTCATGGGTCCCTGTACGGCCTCCCATTGCTGCTGTCTCCATCGCCACACTCTGCCATGTGCCACTTTCAGGTCTCCTCACACTGCTGGTGTGTTGAATTTTTTGACATAGGGTGCTGGCAGATTACGGGCCTCCTATAGCTGCTGCCAGGCCCCTAATCTGCCATAAGCCCCTATATACCGCCTCCTCATGCTGCTGCCAAGTCCAGAGTCTGTCATGGGTCCCTGTACGGCCTCCCATTGCTGCTGTCTCCATCGCCACACTCTGCCATGTGCCACTTTCAGGTCTCCTCACACACTGCTGGTGTGTTGAATTTTTTGACATAGGGTGCTGGCAGATTACGGGCCTCCTATAGCTGCTGCCAGGCCCCTAATCTGCCGTAGGCCCCTATATACCGCCTCCTCATGCTGCTGCCAGGTCCAGAGTCTCTCATGGGTCCCTGTACGGCCTCCCATTGCTGCTGTCTCCATCGCCACACTCTGCCATGTGCCACTTTCAGGTCTCCTCACACTGCTGGTGTGTTCCATTTTTTGTCATAGGGTGCTGGCAGATTATGGGCCTCCCATAACTGCTGCCAGGCCCCTAATCTGCCATGGGCCCCTATACCGACTCCTCATGCTGTGACGTTGCAACAAGGTGGAATTCAACCCTACATATGTTAGACCGCCTTTACGAACAGCAAAAGGCCATCACAGATTTCCTGATGTTAAAAGCAGATAAAGGTACTCCCTGTGTAACTTAGATGTCAGCCATTGGCAGCTCATGCGTGACACCTGCGCTTGCTCAGGCCCTTTGAGGAGGCCACGCTATTCGTGAGTCGGCAGGACTATGGGATGAACGACGTCATTCCTCTGTTGCACGTCCTGGAACAAATGCTGTTAACAATGGCTGGTCAGGGTGCGGTAGACGTGGCGCACAGATCTCAACGCCACATGGCCCCTGTGGGGGCAGGACTGGAAGAAGAGGAGGAGGTAGAGGAGGACATTGGTGCTCAGGAATTATTGAGTGAAATGGGTGGTTTTTCCACTCAGCGGACAGGAGTGGAGGAGCAGGAGCATCTGGTAGAGGAGGAGGAAGAGGAGACAGAGGACCTAGACGCACCGTGGCAGTATGCTGTGGAGATGGAGGCAGGGAGTCCCTCGCATTCCTTGGCACAAATGGCCCATAGCATGCTCGGTTGCTTGCGTAGCGACAGCCGAATAATAACCATCAGACAGAGGGATGACTTTTGGCTGTCCACCTTGTTGGACCCTCGCTACCGTTCAAAAATGGTGGCCTTTTTCACACCTGCTGAGAGGGAGGCCAAAATAACGTACTATAAAAAACACCTATGTAGTCAGCTGGTCTCTGCCTGTCTGCGCCAACGTCCATCCTCAGACACTGTGGGCCCTGTGCGCTCGTGTTCCGCTGCCATGGCAGCAGGGGAGGGGTGGGGTGGTAGGAGCAGTGGCAGCTCCACCAGCAGCGGCTGCCTCAGTCTGCAGTCGATGATGAGTAGCTTTCTTCACCAGCGCAGTGAGGAAACTACTAACCAGCCGCAGCAGCAGCAGCAGCATCAGGTGGACCTGGAGCAGGACCTCAAACAACAGGCTTAGGCCTACTTGGACAGCACCCTGCCAACCGAGGTAGACAATCCCCTTGACTACTGGGCAACGAAACTTGACCTTTGGCCCCAACTAGCTGAATTTGCCCTTGAAAGGCTGTCATGCCCGGCCAGTAGCGTGGCATCGGAGCGCGTGTTTAGTGCGGCAGGAGGTATTGCAACTCCGCGGAGGACACGACTGTCCACCCAAAGTGTGGAGAGACTGACGTTTGTGAAAATGAATCAGGCGTGGATTAGTCTGGATTTCAAACCACCAGTTCCTGACACAACTGACTAAATCCGCCATGAATCATGCCCCAAACATGTGCCACTTTCAGGTCTCCTCACACTGCTGGTGTGTTCCATTTTTTGTCATAGGGTGCTGGCAGATTACGGGCCTCCCATAGCTGCTGCCAGGCCCCTAATCTGCCATGGGCCCCTATACCGCCTCCTCATGCTGCTGCCAAGTCCAGAGTCTCTCATGGGTCCCTGTACGGCCTCCCATTGCTGCTGCCTCCATCGCCACACTCTGCCATGTGCCACTTTCAGGTCTCCTCACACTGCTGGTGTGTTCCATTTTTTGTCATAGGGTGCTGGCAGATTACGGGCCTCCCATAGCTGCTGCCAGGCCCCTAATCTGCCATGGGCCCCTATACCGCCTCCTCATGCTGCTGCCAGGTCCAGAGTCTCTCATGGGTCCCTGTACGGCCTCCCATTGCTGCTGTCTCCATCGCCACACTCTGCCATGTGCCACTTTCAGGTCTCCTCACACTGCTGGTGGGTTCCATTTTTTGTCATAGGGTGCTGGCAGATTACGGGCCTCCCATAGCTGCTGCCAGGCCCGTAATCTGCCATGGGCCCCCGTACCGACTCCTCATGCTGCTGCCAGGCCCGTAATCTGTCATGGGCCACTGTTGTCGCTTGTTGGCATATTCCGCTCGTTCAGATGCTCCTTCTCCTGCTACTCCTCTTCACGGATTCCGTCAGCAGTCTTTCTTGGAATCCGTTTCCAAGAGACAACAGTTTGCGAGCACGCACCCGACGGTGCAGAAGCTGAACGTCCTCCTGTCCAAGTTGCTGCTGCCAGGCTCGTAATCTGTCATGCGCCCCTGTACCGCCTCCTCATGCTGCTGCCAGGTCCAGAGTGTGTCATGGGCCCCCGTACCGACTCCTCATGCTGCTGCCAGGCCCGTAATCTGTCATGGGCCCCTGTACCGCCTCCCCATGCTGCTGCCAGGTCCAGAGTGTGTCATGGGTCCCTGTACGGCCTCCCATTGCTGCTGCCAGGCCCGTAATCTGCCATGGGCCCCTGTACCGACTCCTCATGCTGCTGCCAGGCCCGTAATCTGTCATGGGCCCCTGTACCGCCTCCTCATGCTGCTGCCAGGTCCAGAGTGTGTCATGGGTCCCTGTACGGCCTCCCATTGCTGCTGTCTCTATCGCCACACTCTGCCATGTGCCACTTTCAGGTCTCCTCACACTGCTGGTGGTTTCCATTTTTGTCATAGGGTGCTGTATGGCCTCCCATTGCTGCTGCCTCCACCGCCACACTGTGGCTCCACACTCTGGTTTTGGCCCCGTGACTGCCCAAATGAGTGAAGTGTGCGGTGATTCTAAGATCGACGGCACTCATCTGCATGTCATACTGACTGACAGTATTATTTCTCTTCCCCAGCAGACTCCAAGGGCATTTAAATTAAAGGTACAGTGTTCTGCACTAATATTAAGTCTCTCTGAAGCCTAGAAACACCCTTTTTTAAGTTAAATTCACAGCGAATTTATTCGACTCGAATCGAATATTGTCCACGAATTCGCCGAATCAGTCGAATCGAATTTTTCATTTCTTCGCTCATCTCTAGTAATTATGTTTTCTTCATCAATGTTTCTTTTCTTTTTTTTTTTAATGACAACGCTTTAAGATATCTTGTTACATTATTGAACTAGATTGGCTAAACTTGATGGTCTTTTTTCAATCTGGTTAACAAAGTCCATCTAGTTCAACCAATAGAAGAGATAATAAGTTTTCTTAATCTGATATTTTGTAACTACACAGACTGACCATTTGAAAACTCAGGCACTGCCCAAGGGCCTGGGGTCAGTAGGGGGCCCCATGAGATGCCCCTGGTACCTTTTTCATAGGCTTTTTTGAGTTTGGGCAAGGACACAGGGACCCCATGATCCCCTATTGCCCGGGGGGGCCCATGAGTTGTCAGTCTGCCCCTGTATCTATATTATTACCATATACACAGTACATAATTTGTTTTACAAATATACACTTTTTCATGTGACCCAGGATTCTGAGAGCACTTGATGTCTCTCATTGAAACTTCAAACAGAACCACACATGGGAGGGGAGAGGATAGGAGTCATTGTTTATACACAGCTTAAGCTACTGAGCTCTGTGACCTACAGTTTTTTTTAAAGATCATAAAAAAGATTCATATGTTAAAAAAAGGGCAGACTCAATTGACCCACCTGGACTTTTAAGAGCTTGTTTAGACTTGTGGTTGGGGGGCAGTCAAACCAGGCAGCTAAGGTGCATTTTTACAGTCCTCCCCTCCCCTTAACTTGCAAAGGTAGCTGAACAGGGGTGTACATATACTGCAGCAGTTATGCTTTAGGAAATAATGGTGTGAACCTCTTGTGCTTCTACCTATAATAGATGAAAAAATATATGGACAAGCTGCTAACATCCAATCATATACCAAAATGATCAAGGTAAAATAAGATAAAAGGAAATAATGCAGCGCTACTCTAAAGATACAAATCATATAACCTAATATATATACATAATATAAATAAATATGAAAGCAATATATATAACGTGTCACTTTATATATATATTGCTTTTATATTTATTTATATTATGTATATATATTAGGTTATATTATATGATTTGTATCTTTAGAGTACCGCTGCATAATTTCCTTTTATCTTAGTTATGCTTTAGGGTTGTGGCAAAAATTATGCTTTGGTAGGCAGCACCACAACCAAACATGGTCCGTTTAAGTCAGGCATGTCTAAAGTCCGGCCCGCGGGCCATTTACGGCCCGGGGGTCGGTTTAATACGGCCCTCCAACAGCCCTCCCTGCTCTGTGTAATGTGGCCCTCCCACAGCCCTCCCTTCTATGGCAGACAGTCTTCTGCTTGAGAGCAGAGGG
Source organism: Staurois parvus (assembly GCF_062004578.1). Lineage (NCBI taxonomy): Eukaryota > Metazoa > Chordata > Amphibia > Anura > Ranidae > Staurois > Staurois parvus. The sequence goes on from NW_028317864.1 coordinate 2,880,529, forward strand.
CAGTGCGCACACCTGACTGCGGCGCGTTCTCCCTGGTCTGTGTAAATGCGGCTGTCGCACGGCCCTCCCTTCTGTGGCAGACAGTCTTCTGCTTGAGAGCAGTGCGCATGCGTGACTGCGCCGCGCTGGGAGCGACAGAGGGCGGTGACGTCAGGGCCGGGCTTCCAGCGTGAAGTGTGTTTCTCTTCCCCTCCCGGCTGCCGAGCAGAGACTTCAGCTCCAGCTACCTTTTTCACCCTTCACATTAGTGCAGGTAAGTTTTTTTTAAATTTATTTTCAATATATTGTGAAAACTCAGCTGTCAGTTGATCTTAATGTTATGAAATGAAAAGTATGTCGTTTGCAATTAATTTGGCATAAAATAATTTATTTGCATTTAATTGTAATGGTTCAAAGAATGTTCGGAAAAATGTTCGGCCCTCCACCATGTTCACTTCATCCAATCTGGCCCTCTTTGAAAAAAGTTTGGACACCCCTGGTTTAAGTGAATGAGGCTGTGCAATAACTGCCCCACAATAGCATGCAATTTGTGCCCTACCCTACACAATGGCATACCATGGCTACGCAATGTGTGTCAGCACAGATTTTTCTGACTCTGTCAGGGACCCAAAAAGAAGAGGATCAGGGCAGCTGTGTGCAAAACCACTGCACAGAGCAGGTAAGCATGACATGCTTGTTAATTTATAAAACAAAAAAACAAAAAACCCCTAGACTTTAGTATCACTTTAATTGAATGGGGCTGCGTCACGTCTTCCACAGTAACTGCAATGGATGCACTCAGTTGTGGCGCAGTGGTGTGGTATGTACAGGACTGAAACAGGCCAAATGCCTCCGAAAAGCAATGCACTGCGCTGGCAGCAATAAAGAAAGTACATATGTACAAAACCACTATACATTTTCTGCGTTCACTGTGTACAAATGTTTACTAAGTTGCATTTTGCTTGCAATTGCACACATTTATGTGTGTTTGCAGTGAATTCCAGTGCAGAAAAATACAGCATGCTATACTTTTTTTTTTTTTAAACAGACATGAAAGAACTGCAATGGTGTAAACTAGGCTCATTGGAATACATTCTTTTTTCATGAATATGTGTTCTTGCTGTGTTTAAGAAAGCACTCAACTGCATCTGGTGGAAATGTGCCCCAAATGCTCTATCTAGCCAACATCTCCCAAGAACTGACATGCAAGTGTTGTGCTGACAGGCCCTTTAACAACTATGAAGTACTTTTGAATTATTGAAGAACAACGTGGTAGAAGTGAAAATCCCCCTTTAATGCTTTTCTACAAAAAGGTGTTACTGAATACCCAGCAATCCAATCTAATTGTAAAGCAGGCATCATTCTGATGCATAGATAGATTTATTAGTTGTTCGTGATAGAGAACTAGATAGATACACTACACAGATAAAGATAAATAGATATATTCATTGTCCAGGATAGATAAAGATAGATATATTATAGATAGATAAGAGAAATAGTTAAACGTGGTACAGGTGCAGAGAAGAAGGTGATGGGGCAAGGCTGAGATAACAACATTTGAAAGCTGATGATTGGAGATGCAGAGCTGCACCTAAGCTGCAGAGATCTATATGCTCTCTGTGAGCACTGAATAATTCAGCACCTTAAAAAGATCATACAGTACTGGCTGCCTACTGCAGCGCAGTCCAAGAGCTGACAATCCAGACAGGGGTCACTGAACTTTCTCCCACCTGCAAAGCATTTTTCCAACTGATGAATAGAAAATAACGTCTAATTTCTCAGTGAATGTATTCCTGGGAACAGAACACTGGTGGGGGATGCTTCACCTCCTTGTTACGTTAATCGGCTCTTGCGTCCAAGCATGCACGCACTTCTGTTCCACAGACGCTCCAGAGAGAGAGGCTGGAGGGAAAGATGCGCTTATGTAAGACAATCACAGGCACAATTAAATGGCACATGTGCCACATCTGGCCACTGCGCCATGAAATTAGGTTGTCTGAGGCTGACGGACATCTGGCACCCCTGGCTAACATGCAACACTACATGCCACCTGCTCGATCAGATGTCTTCACAGGCAGCTGCCACGCTGTCACTAATCCAGAGAGGAGGCGACTTATACAAGCTCTGCTCCTGTAGTAGAGATAGATAGATAGAGAGAGGGAGAGATAGACAGACTAATTGATCAGGATATTAAGACAGACGGACAGACAGATAGATTAATTATTCGGGATAGATGAATGGATACACTAGATAGATTAAATGATCAGGATAGAAAGATAAATGTATTCATTATCTGGGATAGATAGATGCACTAGACAGATAAAAATAGGTAGATTTACTAATTGTCTGAGATAGATAGATAGATAGATAGATAGATAGATAGATAGATAGATAGATAGATATACTAATTGATCAGGATAGAAAGACAGACAGATAGACTAATTATTCAGGATAGATGAATAAACATGATAGATTAAATATCCAGGATAGATAAATAGATAGATACACTAGTTAGATAAAAATAGATGCATTTACTGATTGTCCAGGATAGATAGATAGATAGATAGATAGATAGATAGATAGATAAACTAATAGATCAGGATACAATCATAATGTGAAGTGAAAAAATGCTGCGCTACATGAAAGAAAAATATAAATATTGAAATAAAAATATAAATATATAAATAGATAGATAGATAGATAGATAGATAGAGATAGACTAATTGATCAGGATAGAAAGACAAAGGTACAAATGTGCACACGTTTTCTAGATGCATGGGGCGCCATTAAGAATTAATGGCACCTTTGTGCACCTGCAAAAGGAGCAGCATGTTTTGGTGTGGTGTGGGAAATGACATCTGCAGTCAGCTCTGATTTTCTAAAGGGGATTAGGAAACTTAAAAGTTTGCTGGGAATGCTGGGAAGAGAGGAAGGTCTCTCTAAACAAGGCTCACTGCAGCAAACCTACATACATTTCTGGGGATGTCTGAAATATTAGTTCAAGCTCTGTGCAGACTTCAGGGAATGGCAGTGAGCCAATCACAAGAGAAGAGACTGTAAATGTCTGGGGATGCTCTGTACACAAGTACACTGGCCAAGTGTATTGTGAATCTACAGGGGTGCCAAAATGAAGATTTATGCATTTTTGAAACACTGAATTTTATGAACACAGCCATGTGTTCGTAGTGATCACCCATGTAGTTGGTTTGTGGAAGTTAGTGGAATAGCATGTCTCTCTCAACCTTTTTACCCTAGAGGAACCCCCTAAAAATTATCAGGACTTGGGGAACCCTTAGTAAAACCAATTCATGGTCATCGACAAAAAACAAGTTATCCGATCATCAGCATAAATGTCTCTTACAATGGTGGTCAATAGAAAGAACTCAAGCCTTACAGAGAGCTAAAAAGATAAATGGGTTATGCTTCTGGCTTTGCCAAGTAGCATTGGCACTGAAACTATGCAGGCACCATCAGGTCTATTAGCAACAGCTCAAGGAACCCCTGGAAACCTCTGGAGAAACCCTAGGGTTCCATGGAACTATGGCTGAGAATGACTGTCTTCTCGAGAACAGAAGCAAGAATCTGTATTAGCCACTTGACCTCCGGAAAGTTTTACCCCCTTCATGACCAGACCATTTTTTGCTATTCAGCATTGTAATACGTTAACTGGCAATTGAGTGGTTATGCATTGCTGTAAGCAAATAAATTTTATATAATTAGACAATTACACAATTAAAGCTTTCTTTTGGTTGTTTTTTTTTATTATATAAATGAAATAATTATATTTTCTACTTTCTGTTATAAAAGATATCCTATTAAAAAAAAAATCTAATTTCTTCATAAATTTAGGCCAAAATGTATTCTACTACAGGTCTTTGGGAAAACAAAAATCCCAAAAAGTATTTATTGATTGGTTTGTGTGAATGTTACAGTGTCTACAAACTATGGGATATATATTTGAAAATTGATCAATCTCATTTCTTGAGGCACTTAAAATGCCAGAACAATACATATACCTGGGGGGTATGACTCCTTTTTGGAAAGTAGACATTCTAAGTTTAGTAAGAGACATGTTGTTTTCGAAGTTGTAATTTTTTTTTGCCACAATGTTTATGAAAATGAAGAGATTGAATAAAATGTATTTTTTCACAATTTTTTTTTTTTACATACTGTCACCAGCGCAGTACAGTGTCACTATATGACTGGTGTGGGGCGGTGAATAGCGCCACACCAGTCATATAATTTTTTTAACATTTAAAAAAAAAAAATTTCAAAACTTTTTTCTTTGTATACTTTCATCAGAGTAGTTTAGTATCACCATAATGACACTGTACTACTCGGTGGGGTGAACAGGGATTTTTTTTTTTTTTTTTTGATTGCTGTTACAATGCTGATAACTGTATCAGCAATGTTTTGAACTGTTACAAATGGGTTACATTCATAACAACTGTGATTACTAGTGATGTGTGATTGGATACAGCTATTCATATGGCACAAGGTGCTGTGATTGGCCGTGGTACCATGTGATATCTGTGGGCCAATCACAGCATCACTGTATAGGAAGCACAGCTGTTATGAATGAGATTCATTCATAACAGTTTTGTTGACATTGTGATCATGTGATTGCATTGTGATCACATGATCCCTGGGCCACTCAAAGTGACTAGGTACCGAGACAACAATCTGCTGTGTCCACCAGTCAAGGGAGTGGTGCACGGTATACCCCTAACCCATAGCAGGCTGGATGATGTATGTGATCCAGCCTGACAGTGCTGCCTGCAGTAAAGGTACTGTGGGTGGTCAGCAAGTGGATAAATTTCACCAAAACCTTTGCAAAGGGTTTAGTTAGCCTGGAAAGGTTAGCTTTTACTAAAGAGAATTGGAATTTAATTTTAACCCTAGCAATACATGGCACCATTTTTCAGAGGAGTTATGGAAAATTCAACAAGCCAGTTGATAATCAAAAGATTCTGAGGGTAGATAAGGATAGGAAATGTCAGTTAAAATGATTTTAATGTGTTGGAAAATCCTCTGAAGATTACTATGAAGAACTCTTAAATAAAATGTAAACCCCCTATCTATTGTCCTTGTATGAAAATTAGAGTGTAAAACTAAAATTACATGTTTTTGGGTCTCAGTCATTTCATCCTGTTTATTTAAAATTCTGTCCACATAAAAAACATGGAATAGGTCCAGTGATCCTCATCTGCGTTCATTTCCTATATACCTGCATCTACACTTAGCTCTCCCTTTGAAGACAACCATTCAAATGAACTGAGAACAGAGAGTATAAGTGATGAGGACTGATCAGCCTGAGTAAAAACACATTCCTTGCATCTGTTTACATGAGCATGTTCCTCCCTGCTGGCTAGCATGACGTAGAATGGGGGTATTGAATTAAAATTCATGAGGTCATTCATTGCATGTTTTTGCGATGACTCCTTCAATCTTATATATTATATATTAATCTTATATATTACCCCCACCCCACCCCCAACAGCTGGCTGCTGTGAAGCCAGAAATAATTGACAGCAGCTACAGGGATTGAATGAGGATATGTGCACATTTTCAAAGTATTAAAAATGTTCAACATTACTAATACAGTGAGTCAGTGAGTAATGCTCTTTACTAAAGTGTTACTAAACCCAGATATACAGTTAGGTCCTTATATATTTGGACACAGGCACAATTTTAGTTATTTTCAGGTATTTACCAAAACATATTCAAGCTATAGTTATATAATGGATATGGGCTGAAAGTGCACACTCTCAGGTTTAATTTGAGGGTATGTACATCCAAATTGGAGGAAGGGTTTAGAAATGACAGCTTTTAAGATTAGCCCCTTTTTCAAGGGACCAAAAGTAATTGGACAATGGAATCAAAAGCTGTTTCATGGCCAGGTGTGGGTTACTCCTTTGTCATTTCTTCATCAATTAAGCAGGTAAAAGGTCTGAAGTTGATTCTAAGTGTGGTATTTGCATTTGGAATCTATTGCTGTAAACCTACATCATGCGCTCAAAGGAGCTGTCCATGCAAGTCAAACAGGCCATTGTAAGGCTTCAAAAACAAAACAAATCCATTCAGAGAGATAGAAGCAACATTAGGAGTGGCCAAATCAACAGTTTGGTACATTCTGAAGAAAGAAGAACGCACTGGTGAGCTCAGCAACATAAAAAACCATGGACATCCACGGAAGATAACAGTGGTGGATGATCGCCAGGATCCTCTCTATGGTAAAGATAAACCCATTCACAACATCCAGACAAGTGAAAGACATTCTCCAGGAGGTGGCAGTATCATTGTCAAAGTCTACAATCAAGAGAAGACTTCAGGAGAGCAAATACAGAGGGTTCACCACAAGGTGCAAACCATTTATATGCCTGAAGAATAGAAAGGCCAGATTAGACTTTGCAAAAAAAAAATCTAAAAAAGCCAGACCAGTTCTGGAAAAGCATTCTTTGGACAGATGAAAATAAGATTAATCTGTATCAGAATGATGGGAAGGAAAAAGTGTGGAGAAGGCTTGGAACAGCTCATGATCCAAAGCACACGTCAACTGTAAAACATGGTGGAGGCAGTGTGATGGCATGGGTATGCATGACTTCCAGTGGCACTGGGTCATTGGTGTTTATTGATGATGTGACAGAAGCCAGAAGCATCCGGATGAATTCGACAGTGTTTAGATATACTGTCAGCCCAGATTCAGCAAAATGCAGCAAAGGTGCTTGGACGGCGCTTCACAGTACAGATGGACAATGATCCAAAACACACTGCAAAAGAAACCCAGGAGCTTTTGAAGGAAAAAAAGTGGAATATTCTGCAATGGCCGAGTCAATCACCTTATCTAAACCCAATTGAGCATGCATTTCACTTGCTGAAGGGAAAACTGAAGGCAGAAAGACCCACAAACAAAGAACTGAAGACAGCTGCAGTTAGAGCCTGGCAAAGCATCAGAAAGGAGGAAACCCAGTCTTTGGTAATGTCCATGGGTTC